>NW_011340389.1:25819-32004 GCF_000735185.1 Notothenia coriiceps | reverse complement strand
TCCCCTATGCAAGCCCCATCCTCTGAACCCAGGGCTCGCTACAATACTGTATACTGTATACACAAACTACAAAAACGCCTTTACGCTTTGGAGCTTGTTTATCCATCTGTAAGCAACTGCCAGCTAGGTCTCTCAGTCACTCACTCCTGATCGTTCACTGCGCAGTGACAGCTGCTACGGGCCTGATGTGTGAAATTGAAACTGATAGATAGAACAAAGGTAGCCTATCAAAACGGCTCGGCCCAGCCCGGCCCAGCCCGGCCCAGCCCGGCCCAGTGGTTGTGGGCCAGTAGCTTTTAGGTAAGCAAAAAAAAGTAGCCGGAACACTTACAAATGTGGGCCTCTAGGATTTAGGCCAAAAAAACGAGGAAACTCCCGGTATTCCCAATGGTCAGTTCGCCCCTGCCTACGTGTGATATCACACCTAGGTGTGACATCCACCTCGAACAAAGCGAGGTGGGACTTAGCTCATTAGCATAAGTAGGGAGAAGTGTGACCTGTCACACCACCTGTCACTTTTCATGCATACTAATGTGATGGATGCTGTATGAATATAACTACTCATGACCTAGCGCTTCATGTACGCATTTTGCGCTGTCCGGAGCTGACAGGTCCATGGAGACTGCCTGCAGGCGCTAATCTCAGGACACCTCCACTCTCAGTACATTGCCACTTTCCGAACAGGAAATGCACGCAAATACAAGCCTTTATATTATTAAGGTACAGCGCCAGTTTCCGAACCATTAATTAATGCTAAGTTGTGTACAAAAAAAACGTTTTAAATGTGTGTTCCCTGTATGGCGAATACAGCTGCTTTATTTATGTCTGTATGAAGTTGTTGTGAGTGTGGAGGGAGCAGCTACAGGTTAGCTTAGCCTAATCGATCATTGCACTACGAAGCCAGTGCTAGATAGTTAACTGTGTGAATAGTTTGATCGGTGCTCTCTATAAAGGCCGATCAGGAGAGCTGGATCTGATCGATATGGACATAAACGCGAGTGAAGTATAACCGGACGCGAGAGAGAGATCAGATCAGCTGCTGAGTCTGACGGAGACACGCAGCTCTGCATGATCACCTGATGCTCCGCCCTCTGTTTAGAGAGCTGACCTGACAGCGCAAAATTCGTATATGAAGTGTCATGAACGCAATAAATCATACCCTCGTGGGGGCGCGCTCATGTGATTGGCTTAGAATGAAGGAGACATCTGATTGGCTATAGATAGAAAAAATTACAAGTACGAAACGCGTGAGCGTCAGGGGAGTCTCAAAAAACCCACACACAAATGCACAGCGATCCGTGCACAGAAAGCGGTTTGTGTTTGCAGGTGCAGAGGTTTTAAATGGAAAACAAATATGTGAGGATCAAAAATACATATGTAAAACTTTTTTCTGTATTTGGATTTTATTTACATGTATATGAAACGGAACACATTTGTGTGTACATTTAAAAAACACAAGTGTGGATCATGAAATACAAGTGTGGATCATGAAATACAAGTGTGAATCCTTCTGTGTGCACATAAAAGCAGTTCTGATAAGGGGAGTTTTGATTTGTGATTTGAACATGGTGAGATTGAGGTGGTCACGGATGTGTTTGGGGAGTGAGTACAAGAGGGGGGGCAGTGACGGAGAAGGCTCTGTCCTCCCATCTTCTATATATTCCATTCAGACTTTGCATCACAGTGACATTATCTGAAGATGAACCAAGCTAAGACCTGCTTCACTTCTACTTCCAGTAAACACACTCAGCTCTCCACATGGACTTAATTGGTACTTTGTGTGCAGAGTCCACTGGGAGAGAGGCTGGCAAACACACTCCTCCAGGGAGGACCACCTGAGCTCTCGGAGACTTTGTTTGTCTCCAAAGGCCCATGGGGATGAGTGGGAAGCTTCACCTTGTGGTGAGCTGGGTCGATTCCCACCGTTTGAAGGCCCTACTCCTAATTTAACTCGGCTCTTGTGTTGATATCGGCTCAGACAATAAAAATGGGAGTTAATGAGATCTCAGGAGAATGGCGATGCAGCTTTAGTGGCTCAGTTCATTAAGACTTTCCGTCGCAAAGGTAACAGTTGTTGTATTTCATACCCTTCTTTGCCTGGTTCTTGCTTCCACAAAATGTAATAATAATGTGTTATGTGAACAACTCTCCCTTGGCAACCGCCACACACACACTTAACACTGATTCAATGAAAACTCCCTCTGTTTTGTTAGCCTTGCGTTGAAGGTCGATGACCTTTAATTTAATGGTGATTTTCCCTTTCATTTCAGTTATCAAGGATCCCCCGTTCAAAGTGGAGGAGTCTGGATATGCAGGCTTCATCTTACCTATTGAAGTTTACTTCAGAAATAAGGTACATCCTCACACCTGCTTGATTCTCAGTCTCTTTTAATCTTTTTGGTCCACCAGGTTTTTTTTACTACCGAATGCTATGGCTTTAAAAATGTATGTTATTGCTTTTTTCATTTAAAATTTTTTTTTTATATTAAAGAGGGTTGCAGACATTGCAATAATGTGGCTACTGTTTTAATCACCTAGTCCCCCAGAAAGCTTTTTTAGCAAAAATATTTGTTAATATTGAAGAAATGAATTCTTCAATGAAGAATAGCCCTTCTAAATCTTATTTGTTTTAGAAAACATTTTTTGTTTGCATTTTATTACTCAGAATTCGATTTTCACATTCTTCTTATGCAGTGAGACTTTTTAATTATTATAATTCTGATATTTGAGTCATCGTTGTTGCCTATTATGTTTTTATTTTTTTTATTTCTCTGAAACAATTTTGTTTTAAAATTACCCAAACTGTGGAAAACAATATCGCAAACCTCTCAAGTTGACCATGGTCAGATTAACACTTAATGCTTTTAACTTTGGATGTTGAGTTTGCTTCATTAAAGTCATGGAAACTAAATGATAGACAAACCACATGGACTTGAGTTTCACTTTCTGCATTAATATATATTATTTTCCAGCATGATTATGAACCCAGACTCAGTGCTCAGTTTGCAGAGTTCCCAATAGGATTCTGAAGCTTTTATAAACATTTCCAGTAGTCCAGAAGTATTTTTTCGAGACTGTGTATAAGGTTGTGCCATGACATAACCATGCAGAGTAAATGCACACCTAATTCTATCATTGTAGAGAACAAGAGGAAGTTACAAATGGTCTCAACAAAAATCTAAATGTGGTCTTCTAGTGATGCAACCTTGTGATGTTGATAAAGAATATAATGTAAGTTAGGTCCTGACAAACTGATTTGACTGCCTTCTTTTTTGCCTCCCTGGGTTGATGATCGCTTCTCCTCAGGAAGAACCGAAGAAAGTTCGCTTTGATTACGACCTTTTCCTCCATCTTGACGGCCACCCACCTGTCAATCATCTCCGCTGTGAGAAGCTCACCTTCAACAGCCCAACAGAGGAGTTTTGCATGAAGCTGCTGAAAGCTGGAGGGGTAAGAGAGCGAGGGGGGGGTCTGGGACTTGAGTGACATTTCTTAATGCAAATCAGCAACTTTTCTGAAGCCCTGTATTTCTCCTGGAAAGGTTCAGTCCCAAACATTTTCGATGCAGCTAGGGCGTCCTGATAATGTTTTTTGGTCCCAGTTCCTACTTGTAATTTGGTATTGACAGTCTAATCTTATATCAACATTAATGTTGATAAAGTATGTAACTTAATAGATTCATCCGTGCTTTTCACAAGATGTTCTTTGCAAATATTCAAGTTCTTGGTTCATGAGCCCCAGAAATCCACAAACCAAACAATAGCCATATTTGGTCTGACATACAGTCACTCACTGAATTAACATATTAGGAATATGACCTGGCCGTCACATGTGACATTTTAAGCGGTGAAAGTAACTGCAACTCATAAAAACGAGAAGTTACTAGCCGAGTGTTCGATACGATGCTCTTTGCCAATAAGAAAGGAGAAACAACAGCTTTCTGACTGTCAGAGCTTATTGAATCTGTATATTATGCCAACAATGGTGTCATTGCATTATTATGTAGTCATGTAGCTGACTACAATAACTCAGTCATGTGTGACTTACAATAAGTGCTTTCAAACATGTGAATACAATCCAAAAACAACTTCAGCAATGATGCTGAGCTGCTATAGGTTCTAACTTTAAAATAGATTGTTTTTACCATATTTAAAGGCCAACTTGCTGTTTGAACAGATGTACACTTTGTAGTGAAAGGGTAGCTTTTCATTTGGCAGAGCTTTGTGTACGGGCTGGAGCATGTTGATATACTATGTAGTGGATGTAGAATGGACATTAGTTATTTTATAGGCAATTCAGATAGTTGGACGGACAAACATTTGTACTGTCAGCCTGTCTTTAAGACTGAGTGAAAGTGTTCCCGTATGTATGAATGAATAAGTGGAAGGGACCAAGAACAGGACCTTGGGGGACTCCACTAGTCAGTAAATCCAAGAAGCACTGTTATTGTGTTCCTTGAGGTATAATGTGAAGAGGGAAAGTTGAGAGCTTGCTCCTAGCTCTTGTCAAATGCTGCTGAATAGTCTAACAGGAGGATGCTGATTTGGCAGTGTGGAGTTCCTCTTTGACATCAAGTAGGGCGTTCTGAGTTAAATCGCCTTTTTAAAACGTGCCGATGGGTGTCGAGAAGATTGTTCTGGAGAAGATATGGAGAAAGTTGAGTGAAGACAGCACCACTCTTTAATGTACAATATTTAGACCCTCCAGAAAAACGCGATTCTGCAATTACAGAAATTACAGCATAATCAGCAAAATGGCGCATATTTTTAAAAGGCCGCATATTTATCAAAAGGCCGCATAATCACCGCATTTTTCCACACAAAGTTGAGGGAAAAAAAGTTAACTCGTCTTGACGTGAAGTAGTGATGATGATGACGCGACGTCATCAGATCGTGCATCACAGAAGGTAAACAACACGTAGAGTGAACGTGTGGAACTCACACATCGAACATTTCTGCTAAAAACCGGGCAAAGCAGTACCCCGATGTCTTTCACGAAAGTGGGGGGAAACTATTCTGCACTAGGGGTGCAACAACTAATCGACTTAATCGATTAAAATCAATAACCAAATTAGTTGGCAACTAATTCAGTCGTCGATTCGTTGGTGACGTCATCACATGTGTTCTACACCCGGTTAAGCTCCAACGTTATCGCTCTTTTTTATCCGTACAGGAGACATTTAAAACATATGTCATATGTATTATTGCTACATAAACATTATATCGCAGTCTTAGTGTCGCCAACTCCTTTTCTAATATGCAATATGACTACAAAATGCGTCTATAATGTATTTTCGATCTTCCCAATTCAGACGAGAGATCTCTCCCCCGCCTGCTTGCGAGGGGGCGGGGCAGTTTACACACACACGCAGCTGCTACATGCATGCGACACACACACACGGAGGAGATGGCGGAGAGAACGCGCTCCGAGGTGTGGTTAAACTTTAGCCGTCTCGATGTGGACAATGCTCGTTACCAAAAGTGCAATAACAGTTTATCATGTAAGGGCGGTAACACGAGCAATTTGTCTAAACATTTAGCAAAAGTGCACCACATCCAGACGGAGAAATGCACCGGGTTCCACTGTCTTTCTAGCAGCTCTGTAGCCCCATCCACGAGTAACGTTTCCACGTCAGGTGTTATTTATGCTAACAGCAACACACAGAGTTAACTCAGTTATAAAAACATAGGTTAATGATTAGAGGTAACTGAATTATTTATTTTGTTAAAGTTTCAGCTATTCTGTTTACAGTTCTGTCATCACATTATTTAATATGATTTGTTAAAACATTGTTGTTTCTTTTGATGTGAAATATTATGCATTTAATTAAAATAAAAAGCAATGTTAGTTTTGTTCACAATTTGTTTAGTTAGTTTACCTTATTTCTTGTCAAAAGAACCGTTAATACTATCGTTAAAAGGACCGGATCGATAAGCAGTATCGATATAAGTAGTAGTACAGTTAAAACCTTAACGATCCGAATAATCGATTAATCGTTTCATTAATCGATAGATTAATAGATTATCAAATTAGTTGTTTGTTGCAGCCCTACTTCCCTGATGTGTCAGTAGTTTAGTCATGTGTGATGATCGATATCAGAGTATGTATAGTTGTTACTTCTCTCTATTTCTAAACCAGCAACCGTTTCTCGATTCTTCCTTGGTCATGGAAAGGCCGGGTCTGTA
>NW_011340389.1:0-25719 GCF_000735185.1 Notothenia coriiceps | reverse complement strand
ACTACCCGGTATTACACAGAATATGACGTAACTAACGGTTTACATCAGACAAAATACACATAAAATAAAGGAGTGTAAAGGAGAAAGGAGAGAGGGTCAACTCGGTCGGTTCAGGGTCGGGGGTCAAGGTCGACGGTCAAGGTCCGAAACAAGGGAGTGTGTGTTTTGCCCGGTTCCATCTAGACTGATGAGGTATCAACAATAAGCAGGAAAAAGTCAGGGTCTTTTAAAACGGCTAATCTAGACAAAAAATTCTTGACCTATTTCTCTTACCGTTATGGGCAACTTGAAACACGTGCCGAACCCTGTCTTGATCCGTCGACCCGTCTTGACGGAAGTAGTAACTTTGTGTAAGAATGTAAAGGAACGGTTAACTCCCTGGTCGCTACGCATCAGGATTTGGGTTACCGACTTAAGAAAAGCTTTCTCTGTTTTTTTTTGTAAACGATGGAAAACCATTTGGGTTTCTGTAAAGTCTTAATTGTGTTGAGGTTGGTATCAAACTATTTTAACGAAACCTTTACTTGAATAGTCTTACATCGATAGTAAATCCGGTCTGTGGTATTATGTAAGTGTAGTGTTACACTAAAAGAATTTTTATAAAGGGTAGAGTAAAATATTTCATCTCAAAACGTCCGGGGAAAATAACTGCCGAAAGGTTTCGGCAAACTGTGGCAACTATATATACAGACTAATTCAAAAAACACTCACACCTCCTTCCGTCGATGTCGCAATCGAATCGGATTTAGCTAGTTTTCACGTGATGCTTCGGGGTCACGATCTGTCACTTGACAGGGGTGGCCCGGCTCGGGCGGCAGGTAAGCCGGGCTATGAAGTGTGAGATTTATCAAACTAGCCACGAGAGGATTGACCGGCTAGTTCCGCTCTGCCCGGACCTAGACTAGTTATACCTGTATTCGCGCTTCCTTCATATTGGCCTGCGCTCTCTCTCTAGTCTAGTCGACGACTCAGGACTGCCTCTTGTTCGTCGGAGACGTACTAGTGGACTACGAGGCGGGATGACAATCGGCTCCGGACTGGCCTGCGCGTTTTACGCTATGTGCAGGCATTTTCTCCTTTTTGTACGCAGCCCTGGAGGGTTCATAGAGAGAAAAATAAATAAAACGAGGCCACGTTTTATTAATTTGTGCGCATGATATACTTTCTCGTTCGCACGAGTAGGAAGTGGACACACAGGAGACAACCGTTTCATTTCAGACTGTTATGTTTATGTGGGGAAATGGCAGTGCATACCGGTACATTATTTGAGATATATTTCAAACTCGGACTTCATTTTAGGGACATTTCGGCCAGAAGTGTAGAGCTATTCGTTTAAGCACCGGATTCGCAAAACAGAAGAGTCTGTGAACCAGTCTGCCCTGATCTATGAATTCATGTCCGTGACTCTCACAGTATCTGCTATCTGTGGCGCGCAGAGAGCTGTGCCTTTTACGCAGCGCCTTCACTGTGTTTACCTTCAGAACAGCTGAATAGAGATCGAGGCTGCTACGTTACATACACACACACACCACCCCCCCCCCCACACACACACACTTCATAAAACTAATAATATGGCGTATAATAATAATAATCGGGCAGTTCGATGTGTCTAACCATAAGAAAGTATCTTGTGCGAACAAGA
Organism: Notothenia coriiceps; assembly: GCF_000735185.1. Taxonomy (NCBI): domain Eukaryota; kingdom Metazoa; phylum Chordata; class Actinopteri; order Perciformes; family Nototheniidae; genus Notothenia; species Notothenia coriiceps. Next base: position 24,077 of record NW_011340389.1, on the reverse strand, counting down.
AAGTATATTGTGCGCACAAATTAATAAAGCACGGCCTTGTTTTATTTAAATTGAGGCCATGTATTACATCTCGTGCACACAAATTAATAAAACGTGGCCTCTTTTTATTTATTTTTCTCTCTATGAACCCTCCAGGGCTCCGTATTTTTGTTATTTATTTTCAGGCAAAAGAAAAATGAAACACCAAAACAGTTAGATAAGCAGGGTTGGAGGAGAAAAAAAGATTTCAGAATAATATATATGATGTGTTTTATAATGATTGATCATTAAAGTTTTCTCAAAGCTGGTAAAGGTGCAGCTAGTTTGAATGACTTTGTATACTGCAGGGTAGCTTGTGGATTTACTCTAGGTGGAACTAAAGTCTGATTTAACACTTGATTAGATTTCACATCATTCATCCACATCTGTAAAGTAACTAAAGGTATTAAATACATGCAGTGGAGTAAAAGTACACCATTTACCTCTGAGTTGTAGTGGAGTACACAGTAACAAAACATAGAAATACTCAAGTAAAGTAAAAGTCTCCTAAAACTGTACTTAAGTACAGTACATGATTGTATTTGTTTTGCTCTGCCATCATCACATTAGTCTATAATTATTTGTTACAAAAATGTAATATCTTACGTAAAATAAAGCTATGTTAATTCTGTTTTCAATTTGTTTAGCTTTTCCCTTAAAAAATTGCAAAGATAACCGATAAAAATACCGTTAAAGTACCGGATCGAACCAGAAAATGAGCATAATATGTCCTCTTTAATAAGTCCTGAGTCAGCACTCATTCTTTGAAGTCGTCTTGGTGTGTCACAGTTGTTAGCCAGCCAACACATCCACACACACTCTACTTCTGGTCCATCTGAAAAGAGCCAGGCTACTTTTACTACTCGAGCCTCAGGTCTACATCTACCATCATGAATGACTGAGTATAATAAAAGGCCACACGTTTGCAGCTAGATTTAGTGTCCAATTGGCAGGTTTATCACAAATTGCGGGGATGCCCAGAGAGCCCCAGGGTTTAATTCCTGCCACGTCACAATTATTGTCAGTCTGAACACAAGAACTTCTGGATGCTCTTTTTAAGTCATTGTTTCAATCGTGTAACCATTACAAAGTTTGCATGACAAAGTATTTGTCTGTTTCTTTTTACAACACATTTAATAAACTGCTCATATCACGATAAATATTGTTTAGCAAAATATAGTTGTGTGATATATTGTCATAAATATAAGCTTGGCAAGTCGGAGTTTTTAAAATGTCTAATACACAGGAAAACTGTTAAGCGTCAAACTCAATATTAAAATAGACAAGAAATAAGGGAAAAGAGACTCTCCCAGGTGTGAGAACACATTCCTGACATTTGTACTTCTCACATGCTTAGATGTACTTTAAAAGAAAGCAGTCTTCCACGTGTGAAGATTTCAACAAACCACATGGACTAGCAAACATTAGAATATGTGCCTCATAATATTCTCCCGGGCACCTGAGTGAAGCCTCAAGTGCCATTTGAGACCGAAGGGCAAATACACTGTAGTGTAACATGTGATTTAAAAAAGGTCACATATTATGCAAAATGCCCTTTTTCATGTCTTTTGAACATACAGTATGCAGTACAGTGTACATGTCTCCCCTGTGTGTTAAGAGACTCTGAACGTTCATTTTTCTCCTGATCCACATGTTTAAACTCCTGTCTAAGACAGAGCGAATCAGGTTGGAGATCCAATTGGACGTTCTATGGTATTTTTGTGTATTAGCCATACAGTAACCATGATAACCCTCACCCACCTTCCCAATGATCATACACTATTTTACAATACTTTGCCACTGCAGGAAGCAAACTAAATACCCATCACAGGTTCTGCTTTTACCTTCAATGCTCTCCTGCGACATAATAAAGTGGTGATGCTGAATTCAAGTCTTAGGTACTTTTTGATTGGTCGAACTCATGTGATGTCACATAACGAGAACAAATTCAACAATAATGATTGCAACTCTCTGGTTTCAGTGTCTGCTTTAAGGTTGATCTTAATCCGTTGTGGTTTGTATACAATATCCTACGGAAGGGCAATTGGTATATAATAAATCAGATGATCGGCAACAATAATTGACAGAATAATTTATAATTAAAGTAATCGTTGGATGCAACCCTACAAAGAAAAACACCATAAACAACAAAACAAAGACTGATGGGCCACATTAGTCCTTTGTGAAGGGAAGACATGTCAAAAGGAGATTTGTCAGCGCACAGAGAAAACAGAGGGAACAACATCATAGAAAAGAAATGATAAGGAATTCATACAGTGGGGCAAACTGAACAAAGTGGTTTGAGGTGATGTTTTGGGATACCTGTCCGAAAATCAACAACAATACCAATGCTACTATATGGGTTATAGTATAGTACGGTATATAACAGTTTGAACAGGGTTTCTATAGAGGACTATCAAAGGAACTGATAAGACAATAAATTCATCCTGAATTGAAACATTTTAAATACTTATTCCCTGCTTTTCTATTCGCTGAGAGCAACGGACACTAGGGATGTAACGATACCAAAAACTCACGGTACGATAATATCGCGATAAAAAGTCGACAGTACGATATTTATCGCGATATTGAAAAAAAAAAAGAAAATAATTTTTGGATTCTTTTTTTTTGTACTTGAATCTTTTTCTTTATTAAATAATAAATCTGATTTGCACAGCATTTTAGTAGGATAGTAGTATTTTAAAGTGTCAACAATATAATAATCAGACCCTTCAATAGAATAAATCAAGTTTCACTTTAGTTTTTCAAGTAACTCAACTCTAACTCACTCACTCAGCATCATCAAGGTTATCTTTTAGGAATATGAGCATGTCCACATTTCCAGGTAGAAGCTGGGATGTTTGGGCGTTTGCAATATCCCCTGCTGTGGAAAAAACTATCTTGCTTGGTACTGATGTTGCTGGGACAGAGAGATATGCTTTGGCCATGGGTGACAGCAGTGGGTAAAACTGTGCATTGTCCCTCCACCACTTCAAAAACAATACAGTTGTTGCCAGGAAGGTGAGGCTTATTGACAGGGCGAGATATAAATATACTGTTGGTACTTGTCAATGACTCTAGGTATGTACATGTAGCCCTGTAAATACGATGTCCTTTTGTGTTATCTGTTGTTTTATGTTCATGTTGTAACCTACTTGCTGCCATGTTGGACAGGTCTCCCTTGAAAAAGAGATCGATGATCTCAATGGGACCATCTGGTTAAATAAAGGTTTAAAAAAAATTTTTTTAAAAAAAATCGCGGTAGATTTTGTCAGTCTCACAACGGTATTGAGAAATTTATTTACCGCAATATCGTGATATTCGATATATCGTTACATCCCTAACGGAGACACATACGCACACACACCGACCAACTTTTTTTCTTTTTTAAATTGACCTATGGGCAGTCAGTTAATTGCTAGACAAACATAAGTAACCAGACATTATGTTGCCTTTTTAAGTGTGTATTTGAAAAGTCCTAATTAGGTAAAATATAACAGAACTCAAGAGAATATACAGAAAATGTACATTTCAAAGTATTTCAAAGTTAGATAAGGGAAGCCCCATGTTGCCTACTGTTAAGTTCTTATAGAGCACAAGGAGTACAAGAGATGTGACAGGTAGAAGGTACTGTGGTATAAAAACTCTTAAACACAATATGCTCTCATAGTGGGTTTACCTATTCAGAACAACGTGTTGTGCAAGTTTAAAACAAGTCATTCTAAAAAGGGAGTTTAAATGCAATTTTTGTCAATATACAAACCCAAATGTATATAAAAGGAGGCTGTTGCCACGGTACCGAACTACAAAGTAGCGAAAAGCGACCTCAAGAAGAAACATGAGATAAAAAGAGAAGTGAGAACAAAAGACAGAGCGACTTCAATGTCTGTCACCTCCTGCCAACAAACAACACACAGCTGGTCTGTTGGTTTATGGGACAGCTTCTTCAGGGAGCCATCAATCTTACCAGCACTCCTTTTAAGGGCTTTTGTCCTGCTTTACTCAAAGCCACAAAAGCTGCCCTCTTCAAAGACGATAAATAGTCTTTAGTCGCTGTATGTTGGCATCAATCTGGCTTCTTCTCTTAACTCTTGGCACAGTTAGGAGGGCCAAAAGAGAAAGGCCAGCAAACAATCCTAATCTGACCAAGAGCTTTTGGTTAGCTTGTCTAATTCAGCAGGGGCTGTCCAAACAAAACCGTTTTATTGTGAATGAAAAATCTTTATACCAAGAGGCTGCAGATTGCTATTAAATGTATCAGCTCAATGTTACTCATGCAGTTCACATGTTCATGGTTTTCTCAACCGTTTGAATCTTGTTCTATTCTTTTGTATTTTTCTCAACTTTTCTACCTTGAAGAAACCCGGGGAATTATGGGTTTTTTACTTCGTTTTCTTTGACGCGTAAAATCGTTTAAGTTTAACCTTAAATTAAGGTCATATGAGCTAAACTTGAATGAAAACTTAGAATAAAATAATGTATTTAAAATCTTTAATGTCCATTTTATAACTTACATTATTTATTCTTATTTCTTTCAATGTAATACTATTCTTTCAGTTTAAGGGAGACTACTGTATGCAGAGGTTAGATGTGGCATTTCTTTCTAAATGTTAACTAAAACTGTTTATAAAGAGGCTTAGAAAATATTAACAATAATAATAATACATTACATTTATAAAGCGCTTTTCCTGGTGCTCAAAGCGCTTAATGCAATACAATATTTGTTAGTCATTCCTTACAATACCAAGCTTATCATGAAAATATGTTAAGCTATCTACTGCACATGTCTCTGTGATGATGTGAATTTTATGAACAAGGGCCATATGTCACACACTTATGCCAGTGACAGATCACTCAGCTCCAGTGTGCTAAAGCAAAGTTCTCATGCTAACAGCCAGCCTGCTTTCCCTTCATGTCATCACCTACTCCACATTTCCTCCTCTCTGCTGTTTCTGGCTCACAAGCAAGATCAAACAAGTGGTCACATGAGAAATGAGAGCGGCGCTCGGCCACCCGAGTTGCTAGCCTGGGGCGAATCAAACACCTGGCATTTGTCACCCCACATCCCTTTTACAACCAACTCGACCCCCAGTCTCTGTACGGGAAAGCTGAAAGGCATTTACATACAGAGCAGACAAAAACACAGGTTCTGCTAGTGCTAAGTAATAACTCCCCTAGCTAAACAAGCTGCTCCTACGGAGGAAGACACACAAAGACCCACACTTTATACAAGCTGTAGAGAATAGAAATGAAAATACCATTGCATAAAAGAAAAGCGCTCAAAGCACGGGGATATAGACCTTTCTTCACCCTTTTTCTTCCTTCAAAAGCGAAAAGGATTAAAGGGGAACTCTATGCTATTTACTGCCGCCTCTCCCTTTTCTCCTCAGGTGTTGTAAAACCATAAATCTTTCTTGTCCACTATTTGGCTTTAAAACAGTCCGTCTTTATGGGGAGGTTCTCCACCAAATGTGCGTGGACCAGGCAACCCAGTCAAATGTCAGCTATTCATGAAAGGAGCCACTGTAGTTTTTCTAATCCTGCTCTTGATGTGGAGGCAGAGAGAAATACTTTGTAGGTTAGTAAGTGAGCACATGCTACGTCCACAATAAACTGATTCCAATACCAACAGACTTTTAGTGTACAAAAACAGTTATTTGCTGTTAATTCAGAAACAAAACTTCATCTTGATCAAATCTCTCTTCAGTTGTGTCCTCTTCCTGTTCGGCAACCCAGTTGAATGTAGCTGAACTAGTTCATGGTGCCCACCCCTCCCTCCAGTTCCCCTGCCCAGACCTCCAAGAGGATTCTCTCATCTGATTTTATAGCCTTTCCACACTGAGGAAGGACTGACCACCAACAAACCCCTGCACCCCCTCCAAGAATTGGATATCTTTCCACAACCCCCTCCCTTCAACACTTTTTCCAGTAAAGTGGCCTTAATGCTCAGATCATTGAGTTCAATGTTCTGTACTCGTACCAGGGTCAGACAGCTGCTTATTAAACCTGCATGATGATGACAGGATATGGGTGTCCCCGCTCTAAAACAGATTAATTCAATCTGGTGCTTCACCAAGCTAGCAGACAACAGAACAACATTTATTAAACTTTTGGTTGCAAAAACATTTGACAGTTCAAAAAGAGGTTGTACTTACATCTGATTTGTGGGACTGGTCCTCCATATCAGAGTCATTGTGGTCCCCCAGGTCCTGGAACGGAGGGAGTGCGGACACCTTCCTGCGCTCTGCCTCCTCAACTTCTGGTCGCAGTTTACTTGTTCTCATCTGCGATCTATCCTTCAAGACTTTCTTATCCAAATGTGGAGCGTCTGACCCCAACGTCTGCTTCCCTGAAAGATCCGCAAATCCCTTTTTACGCTTTTTGGTCACGAGATCGTCGGCGTCGGAGCTGGACAGACGCTTGTTTAGCCCCGACCCAGGGGTCATCCCCTCAGTCCGATGCTCCTTGGACAAAGACTTGGGTTCCTTGAAGCCCATTTTAGGATTTATATCTCTAAGTGGCTGGTTCTCTTTGGGTTTCCTGGAAGGTTCTTTGGGGACTTTGCTGGATTCCCAACCAGAGTCTCTGAAGGCACTTTTGGGCTCTTTCAAGTCTTTTGCAGGCTTGTCTTTGTGGTCCTTGGAGGGTTTGTGGAGTTTGGAGAAGGTGATGTTGTTGGTGCTGGTGGTTGTTGCCGTGGTGAGAAGGGTGGTGCTGCTTCCTTTGGAGCCATCCTGTGGATCAGAGCCAACAAATAAGATATCCTACATTGTTTCAACACATCCTACAAAATGAAAGACTGTACATCAGGATTTAGCCTAGCAAGAATTCTAAACGTATGGCTAATGTTCGAACTACATGAATGCAAGTTAAGTCATGTTTGAAAAAACACAAGATATTCTAACTAACTTTGGGGTGTTGGAGCAGAATCACACAGAATCATCTAAACTACAGAAGAAAACACTTCAGCTCAAAGGATTATGCAAAATTATCATGCAGTTTGGCATTAGCCTCTGCGAAAAGAAGCCCGTTCTTAAAAGAAAATCAAAAGGGTGTTCTCAGTTTACTATGGGCTTGAAGAGCAAACTCAGGACTTATTTTCAGTGGTGTTGTTGTTCGTGGTGTGAGGGGTATTTTCAAAATCCACACAGGCGCAACCTTAAAAGTGGAGCAGAGGGCAAAGCGGAGAAAGGAGGAAATGCATTCCTTTTAACGACGGGGGCCATTTGTCCCTGGGTCTCACCTCCAGCCTCCTTGTCAATATTTCATCAATGCAGTAAACCTATTAAAGCAGTCTAGACGACGGGGAGTGTTACAACTCTGCCCAAGCACCTCTAAAACCTTTCATTTTGCCTATCTGCTGGTGACCCCGGGACCTCAGGATGTAAAGCTGCCGATTCCTTCTGACCTCCAGCAGCTCCTCCACCGCCCCCCTCACAGGGCAGCCCCACATAAAAAGGCTTTAGTGCTCTGGACAGGACACAGCGCTCTGACGCGGCTAATGTGACACGTTTTACCAAACCTTTCAGCACCGTGACATTGGCAGGTTAGCAAGTGGCACAAGTTAATGTAAATCACTGAAGGGCGTATCATATTAATAATAGTGTCAGCACATCATAATTACAGTCATATAATGAGTATGTTCTTTACTTTCCAGAGATACATTGTTTTTAAGAGAACAAGACGTCTGGATCAAGCAATTTACAACTTATAATATATTTTTGGATGATTTTATTGATAGGAGTAGTAGAACTACAGAGCTGCTGTATATGTACATTGTACCCAATAAAGTCTGATGCGAACATATACTCAATAAAACAAAAGTTAGTGAAATACTTCAGGCATGCTTGTGAAATTAAATGATTGTAATAAATAACAGATAGAAAGTAAAGTGTCTGAGACCTTTTGTCATATAGCCATGATTTATTACAACGATATCTAATGTGTTATAGTACCAGTGCAATCATTCTCAACATGTGATGAAGAGAGAGAGAGAGGGGTTTTGCAAGTAGAGCGAGAGAGTGTGTGTGTGTGTGTGTGTGTGTGTGTGTGTGTGTGTGTGTGTGTGTGTGTGTGTGTGTGTGTGTGTGTGTGTGTGTGTGTGTGTGTGTGTGTGTGTGTGTGTGTGTGTGTGTGTGTGTGTGTGTGTGTGTGTGTGTGTGTGTGAGACCTCCTGCTCTACAAGTAATTCATCACACACACAGTGTTTAGACTGGAAACTGTTTCCATGTGAAATGGGCCTCTCCTAACGTGGCTCTTAAATGACACTATTTAAAAAGGGACTAAAAATACACTTAATGGAAACATCATGCTGGCTTATAGAAAGACAGGATTCTGATCAGGGCTGCAACATCTGCCTGCTCTTTTTAATCACTTTTAAAAACTTTTTTAGAATTGCTTTTATGTGATTCTACTTTTAGTCTTATTTAATTTTTCCTTAATTCTCTTTCTTTGTATTTCTGTTTTATTATTTGCTATGTTTTTAACTTTTCATGTTTAGTTTCAGTTCTTTTTATTCATTTACTGTCCGTAGATTAGATTCCCAGCATGCTTCTCTGTCAGTGGAGTCGGTGCTTATGGCTCAGCAGCAGCCAAGATTTAGTTTGCTTAAGCCTTTGAAATCTTTGAGTTTAAATTTCCTGGAGGTCTTTGAACCTGCCGAATATGTGGGGGATTAAAGCCTGCATACCTTGAAGAAGTGAAATATTAAAGAGCTGGGTGTGGCAGAGAGTGGGTGGGGGGGGAAAGAAGACTTGCTCCAGGCAAGTACCTGGAAACGACACTGACCTTTGACCCGTGAAAGCTTTTGCTCTTCTTTTGGTCCAAGAAGGTGGATGTCAGCGAGCTGGGGAGTGAAGGCAGCTTCATGTGCTGTCCGAACAGAGAGGTGGAGCCCTCCTGCATCACCATCACCTGCAGGAGGACAACCAGAAAAACACATATTCAGAGGAGTCTTTGCTTTAGACGGCCTAAAGGAAAATAAGATTTGAGTACCCAAAACTGGCCTTGAATGCTGGGTCTGATTCCTGGTCTTGTTTGCTGAAGGCAGCGTTAGTTGATTTGATAAGACATTCTTTATCCACATTCTTATTGGAATATATTTTCCAAGGCTTCCTAAAGTGTTAGCTATTGTGATTCCTATTCTTTCAGTCGCAATAGAAAAGACTTAAAAAACGTTTTGAAATTGAAAAACAAGTTTAACTGTTTCTTCAAAAGGCACATGCATTCACTAACATTTCAAAAGAATCGATTGGAACATTTTTGCCAATTAATATGTAGACCTGACCTCATCACACAAAGAATAGCCAATCTAATCAATCTTGAATTGTTTAAAAAGCATTATAAATCAGCCCCCTGAGGCACATTTTGCCTGATGGTCTAGTAGAAGTAAATGTAGGTTTTGTTATTAGCCTCAAGAAAGACTTACCGGTAACAGTAATTAATTAGCGCACTGGCGTCTTCAAAGCCAAGAGATGCAAATGTATTCACAGCACACACTTTAACCTCTAAAGCTGTCTGAATTGCTAGAATATCGTGCAGTCATTAGCTGGAACCATTGCCAGAATATGCAAGTAAAGACAACACAGCTGCCTCACTGTGTCTGTGCTTCAGTGCTGAGGGACTGGACATCACCCAGCCAGGGTAAAATGACTGGGTGTGTTACACATAACCAATCACAAATCACTTTGTAGAGATGTCCAATGCTGTTAGCATTACACACGTTTCCTCAGTTAACCCAAAGCATGTTGGAAATCTTACATTTGAGTCTTCTGAACTTCGTTTGTTAGGATCCCGCTGCTGTTAAAGAGAGGGACAAAAGAAAATGTGAATAATCAGATCACAATCTATAAAATGCAAATCCTTTTATAATAAAACAATAATCTCCACAACACTGAACAAGGTGTAGTAAAGGAACTTGGAATTGAATACAAATGTACAAATGATATACTAAGATCTTTCAGTAGTGGAAATTAAGAATGATGGCTTTGATATGGTCTGTCAGCCATTGAGCTCTTCTTGAGGCTAAGAAGAGGGTGCAGGGCAAAGTAAATAGAGAGCACTTAGCTCCAGTCATAAAGCTTCCACTACAGGAGTCCTCTGGCAGAGGGCCAAAAGACTGACTGAACACTGAGGAAGCAACTATTGATGTCCCAAACCCATCCTAAGGATTATATCAGGACATTTTGGGGGAATTATAGACATTGGCTAAATAAAATAATGTATGTGACCCGCTCTATCGAAATCAGTCGGAAGTTGCAACGGCTCATTTCAAAATACGTGGATTTGCGTAAAAAAATAGTTTTTCGGGGTTCGGGTGTTTTGTTTGATTTTAAATAAACAAAGTCTTGGCTTTCAGAATATGAAACTTTTATTTCCAAAATCACACGATAAATACATTTTTGAAGCTTGTAAAGGGAAGATGACAGGCACCTCTCACTCGCACTTGGCTCTTCCGCAGCGCCGCTCCCCCTCCCTCCGGCTGAAATTATGAATGTAAGGCGTATAGTAATCATAGATAACACGGCAGGGTCCGTTACGGTTTGTTTTCATCTGATTTTAAATAAACAAAGTCTTGGCTTTCAGAATATTAAACTTCTTTCGGCAAATTCAGATCATAAATACAACTTTGAAGCTTCTAACGGCATGATTACAAGCGGAGAACGGAGTAACTTAACGTCACAGCAGGCGTAACAACAGCCGGTGTTTCTCGTGAGGGTTTTCCCCGGGAAACAAACACAATACACACAAATGCAAAATTACACAAACACACATACATACGCAGTCGCGAGCTCCCCCCAGACCAGTAATCCAAACGAAAATATTTTCCCTCCGTAGTATTTTGATCATTTGCTCCGCTAATAATCAATTAGATCGATGGATTCCAGAGAAGGGGAAACTTTGAAGGCCTTTTTCTCAAAATGACGACTTGGTGATAGTCATTATATAATGTGACATACTGTATTTTGCTTAATATCTGGAGTACAACAACAATCCTGATATCCTTAGAAAGCTAGAAATATCCTCTTTCCAACGAGTGAATACAACTCAAAATGTGTCTTCGGGTCAATGCGACTGATTTGATTTCGATAGAGCAGGTCACATATTTACTTTACAGTATTCTGCTTACAACAACCAAACCAGCATTTTGCTACATATGCAAGTACAGACTACAGTGTGTATATGCAAACCACTATGCTCTGGGGATAAACTGTCCTTTTACAGAAACCCAATATTTAGACCCTCCAGAAAAACGCGGACAAAAATCCTTGATTATGTTATTAAACATGCGGGGGTTTTATGTGATTTTATGCGGTGAAATTGCGGGAAGTTGCGAAATATGCGGAAAGTTGCGAAAAAGAATAGTTTTTTTTAATATAATTGGGCTGTCTTATTTATTCTCTCTCACACACAACCTGCCAACTAGCGTTAAACCCCTTTAATGTTTATGTATTGAAAAAGCAATTGGACTTGGACTTGGACTTGGACACACACACACACACACACACACACACACACACACACACACACACACACACNCCACAAAAGGATTCACTCTTGTATTTCCGGATCCACACTTCTGTTTTTCAATGCACACACAAATGTGTTCCGTTTCATATACATGTAAATAAAATCCAAACACATTTGGATTTTATTTACATGTATATGAAACGGAACACATTTGTGTGTGCATTGAAAAACAGAAGTGTGGATCCGGAAATACAAGAGTGAATCCTTTTGTGGATCATGAAATACAAGTGTGAATCCTTCTGTGTGCATGTGTGTATTATGAGACTGTTCTGAGCCCATAGATGAAATGTTATTAGATATGTCATTGTGAATAGGTTGCTAATGTATACCCCTGTAATTATGTTGTATGATGTCCTTTTTGTTTTCTGTTGTTTTTATGTGTAACCAATGTGCTGCAGGTCTCCCTTGAAAAAGAGATCGTTGATCTCAATGGGATTTTCACCTGGTTAAATAAAGGCTACGAACAAACAATAACTGTTATTTTTGTCCTGAGTGGACATATTATCTTATTGTAGTGAGCTTCAGGAAACACCAGAGTTTAAACTATGTGCTTGAACCCCCGGCTGGAAAGTAAGTCTGGAATGTTTTATTTGGTAAACGTACATTTTTGGGGCATTGGTTTCTTGAGGGTGACCTCTGCTTGTGTTTGTCATTTTCTCTGGATGCAGTGGTGGACTTCATCATCAGGAAAAGGGTGGCTATTCCTGCCGCCACCCACACAGGTAACACATCCTGGTGTGGAGAATGTGCATGGAGAGTTACTCGGTGTTTATAATACTGACCAAACAACATGTGAACATACTGTATGACCTCTTCACCTCTAAGATGAGGGACACACTATATCATTATGGTGACTACCTGATGTCCCTTTCTTACCATGAACACACACTGTAGTTTCCATTGTCCCACATACACTGTCCTGCTTCCGGAATACACACTGAGTGTGTGTTTTAAGATGGGGTCCACAGGTTTTTTTATGGCATTGGTCATAATAGTTTACATAATAAACGTTCACCATATCCGAGTGGTACACAAGGGTGTTCAGTTATCTGGGATTCTGGGGTTATTATTTTAAATATATGTAAAATAATAACCCCAGAATTTGTTTTGCCATTTGATATATATATATATAATATCATATATGTATATATAATTATTTGTATCCGCTAAAATACAACAGTTCTCTATCAATAACAAATAAGGAATAAAAATGCTGAAATAAAAAAGAATTGGCCCATATTTCTAGCACACATTTCTTACAGAATGAAGGCAAAAGCTTTGACAATGAAATGTAAACAATAAATAAAATACTCTCTCCTGTTTAAATAACATTCACCTTGAAAATGTTTTTTCAATTGTTAAGCCAAATGAACACCTTGAAGAATCCAATCAGCTTCGGGCTGAGAGTCTCTGGGTGGGGGGTGGAGGAGAGTGTCAGAGAGATTGACCTTCTCATTGTTGGTGTCTTTTCGTAGGATCTGTTGATATATAGAATAACAGCGTTACTCTTTTTAACATGTAAACTGCTGTGATCAGACGCAGCAGTGGTGCAGCCTCAGGCTCCGCCCCCCAGCATGCTCAGCTGTTAATGCATGTTATTACTCGTGTTTCAAATGAATAATGAAAGACCTGGATGTTCTGTCCCAGTGCTGGGCCCGCTGCAGTCCGTCATGCAGGATCTGCACTCCGAGGACAACGACGATGATTCAGAGGAGGACGACGACGACAACGACATGGACTCTGACATGGAGCGACCGGCACACACACACCACACACACCACCAACGCAGGTTAGTGAACAGTCACTAGAAATAGGCTTATGGGTGCTGCCCCACGCCATGAAGAAGTCATCATGACACAGGCAGCAAATATGAGCAGGATACAGAAGCTGTGGGATTTTAACTACACCATTGAGTTTTAGTGATTTGGGTCATTAAAGTGCATATATATTTTGTGGAAGAGTAGAAGTGAATGTTCTACATTTATATTTTTCTCTGTGATCTTTTGTTAAACCCGCTAGATTTAATTTACCACACAATAAACTTTTTGGGAATTTCTTGTGGAGGCAGTTTGATCTCCCATGGCAGCCGGGCAGCAGAGATGTACTGATATACTGAAGCTTTTGTTTCCTGTTCTCTTCTCCCCCAGGGTCAGTCTGAGTGATGGCAGTGAGAGTGACAGCTCCTCCCCCTCACCTCCATCCCGTCATGAAGCCCCGCCCTTACTAAAGACTACCAATAACCAGGTAAGATGATATCCTAGTATTAGTTAGTGCCATTGAATATATAAGGAGGGAACCCAGGTTGTAATGTCTGTAGATTGAAGTAACACAGAGTGACTGACTGCATGTACTCTGCTCTCTGTCAGATACTGGAGGTGAAGAGTCCCACCAAGCAGAGCAAGCAGGACAAGAACAAAAACTTAGATTGTGACAAGGTACACAAAGCTTTATTTGTTTATCATTATAAATCAGCCCATATGCAATAGTTTAGGAACTATTTCAGTAACATATGGAGTTTAACACAGTACAATTCTCCTGCCTTCACTTCCTTTTTCCTGACCACAGAGTATGACTTGGCTTTGATAGAACAATTACTGTATAGAAATACATAATGGATCATAAATAACGAAAGAAGCGTTATCAGTTCAGTAGTTTCACAGATACCTTCAATAAAGTGGTTTGCAAGGAAAACTTTAAGACAGTTTAAAGTTTTTTTCTGTCTTAAAGCTATTTTTGAGGGAATCTATTGGGTAAAAAAAGAAATCCTTACGAATGTACAACTCTAACAGTAGTTGGATAACCAGCACAAGTTGACAGCTCAGTTGGAAAATACCGTTTTACAAGATGTTGAGATGATTTATATTAGAAACGAATAAAACATTGTCTGAAAGCTTATTAGAAACGTAACCATATGTATTCTAATTTAAATCCAGCTGTCTTGTTCTATTTACCAAAATGTTTGTAGTTGCTAAAAAAGGAGTTTTGTAGTTGGTTAGTCTTTTATATTTCCCAGTAAGGCGGTAGGAGTTCTAACCATACCCAGCTGTGCATGTGTGCGTCTTGTGTGACAGGCTGCAGTTGGACGAGTCTGGTGTGAATGGGTGAGACGTGGTTGAGCGTATGTTCCTCTAACTGGGCCTTATATCACGTTTCTGTGTGAAAGTGTCATATCTAAGTCCATAAAGCTAACAACGTGTTGCTGTGTGTTTCCTAGGCTTACCTGGATGAGCTGGTGGTGCTGCACAAAAGACTGATGACGCTGAGAGAGGGCCATATACTGCAACAGGTGTGTGTGTGTGTGTGTGTGTGTGTGTGTGTGTGTGTGTGTGTGTGTGTGTGTGTGTGTGTGTGTGTGTGTGTTCTCTATTCAGCTGTTCTAATGAAGGTAAACACAGTGAAGGCGCTGCGTAAAAGGCACAGCTCTCTGCGCACAGATAGCAGATACTGTGAGAGTCACGGACATTAATTTATAGATCAAGGTAGACTGGTTCACAGACTCTTCTGTTTTGCGAATCCGGTGCTTAAACTAATAGCTCTACACTTCTGGCCGAAATGTCCCTAAAATGAAGTCTGAGTTTGAAATATATCTCAAATAATGTATGCACTGTCATATCCCCACATAAACATAACAGTCTGCAATGAAACGGTTGTCTCCTGTGTGTCCACTTCCTACTCGTGAGAACGAGAAAGTGTGTGTGTGTGTTATCTGAGTCAGGGAGACTGTTGCTGCGAGGATGTGCCGCTGACTTTAAACCAGAAGGCTGTGGCATGGCTAACGGTGTGTGAGCGTGTTGTTCCCTGAGCAGGTGGCACTACTCTGTGAATGACTCGTAGTATGTAAAAGCACTTCGACGGTTGATAAAGGACTATATTAGTGCAGTCCATTTAATACTCAGGGAATTAAAGGTGCAGCATGTAGTATTGCACTTACTAATTAATATTGACCCGACTCCCAATGAATATTTTTCCTTGTCAAAACTTGGTGCCGATATTAGATAGATAGATACATACTTTATTTATCCCAAGTTGGGAAATTGTTTTGTCACAGCAACATTCATGTTCATTTATTACCCAAAATGCTTACCTAAATCCCTAACTAAACTGTCGACAGTTAGCCTGTGGCACAGATAAGAAGCTAGAGTTTTAAAGTAGCTCACACTGGCTTCAAAACAAGTTCTTTGATAAGTTGTTCAGAGAAAAGCGGCTGAAATCAGAAGGACACAGTTTCTGCTTCATCCTAGTGATCTCACCACACATCTTCTGTCTAATTGACATCAATGAGAACCAAGCTAGTGTCTGGTGAGAGGAGCAGAATACCTGGATAGAATTTAAATCAATACTTCAAACACGCTCTTTGCGGGATGATGTGTTTACTGAATAACAAGTTATGCTGGGACAGATTAAATCCCCAGGTAAGTAAGTTATGGTATGTCAGTCACATGACGTCATTGAGCCCCAAATGACTTTTTCCCATTGACTTACACTATATATCAACTTTCCAGTTCTAACACTTCAATAGCCCTTATTCAAATAATTAGGGTCTAATAGTGCGCTACGAGCCAAATCCAGAGTTATTTTCCCTTCTTTTCAATTAACTAAACGGTGACCTGGCAGATTGGAGGCTGGGCTTAAGGAAAACACAAGTGTATATACACTTTCATTTGTAAAATCAGTAACATTTTTCTTCATGTTTGCCGGTAATTAGTATTTTGCCCTGATTCTCTATCTGCAGGTGAACATTGAACACATTGGTTTAAAACATGAAATGTAGTCGATGTTTGGACTTTGCTATTTACATTTACATTCCTGATTATTTAAAAAATATATATATACGGGTCTTCCAAACTCCAATAAAAAACAAAACCAAACTGTGTTGGATGACTATTCACAGTGTTCACAGATCTCATCATAACACTTGTACAAGTCCGTGTTATCAGTTTATTGTTGATTTAAATAGGAGCGGTGATCTGACTCAGATCCTTGGTAATCTGCTTCTCATCTGGAAGCAATTAATTATTTGGTTAACCTCTCCACCTCAGAGACTGCGTGTTTCTGACTTATATTCTCCGGGCCGATCATATGACAGTGTTGTTGGATCTCCAGGCAGCGACTGCCAACTTCTGCCTCGCTCTCCTGACAACACGCCTGGCTCTGGAAAGACTAAATCCCATCCAGCAAAGCACAGCTTTAACACGCTAATCAAGACAATCGCTGAGTTCACCAAGTGGCTCCACTTCCTGCTGCAAGACATGGAAGTGATTATCTGGCCGTCTGTCCTGCACACTCTTCACAGAGGGCCCTGTAACGCAGATGGCATGTCTTCAGACGGAGGAGCCTGCCAGGAGTTTGGTTTCCAGTTGAAGCGAATCCTTAACGGCAAACGGGCCAAATTGCCACCAAAAGTGGAGTGAGAGAGGGACGCCCCAGGGCCTGACTTAGATCTGCCCTGTCATAAAAACTCCTGTAATTATCCCACATTTTTTCAAACTGCACCGACACCAAGAAATGTAGTTTGGTTATCGTGTAATCCTCAGGGACTCCCAACCTACAATTCCAACATTTGATAAAGAGAACGAATAATACCTGCACAGAAAATTATTTTAAAGTCAGTAAAAGTTATCAACAAGAACAAGGTTTAATAGGAACAGTATGCAACACCAATGCAAAGTACAGTATATGTTTTATGTCTGTGCACTTGTATAAAAAGTGATAGTTAGGGAATTAGCTTTTTCTCTGTGGCAGTCTTCACTTAACCTCTTACACCATAACATTATGTCATTAAACACAGCAGCTTCAAAAACTCAAAATGCAAGCATAAGGTGCAACAAATAAATGTGTTTACAATATAATGTGTAATAACTGCCTCTCAATTCTGACCTCAGCTCTGCATCCAAGTGGAGGAGCCTTTAGCCTTTAGACTTAGCATGGAAGGCTCTGGGAGTTGTTGTTTTTGTGAAGTACTTCTGCTTTAGCTAAATGATTGAAAAACTGAACTGAAATCTCTCTATTGGACTCCTTTGTTTACTTCTGTGACATAATGACAGCAGGAGAGGACTCTTTAAAGTAGAGGCACTACATACTGATATACACCTGAACATCAGCAGGAGAGGACTCTTTAAAGTAGAGACACTACATACTGATATACACCTGAAGATCAGCAGGAGAGGACTCTTTAAAGTAGAGACATACATACTGATATACACCTGAACATCAGCAGGAGAGGACTCTTTAAAGTAGAGACACTACATACTGATATACACCTGAACATCAGCAGGAGAGGACTCTTTAAAGTAGAGACACTACATACTGATATACACCTGAACATCAGCAGGAGAGGACTCTTTAAAGTAGAGACACTACATACTGATATACACCTGAACATCAGCAGGAGAGGACTCTTTAAAGTAGAGACACTACATACTGATATACACCTGAACATCAGCAGGAGAGGACTCTTTAAAGTAGAGACACTACATACTGATATACACCTGAACATCAGCAGGAGAGGACTCTTTAAAGTAGAGAAAATGAGCAGAAAAGGGCCTCTTTAATGATAATAAATAAATGAACTATGTCCTATCAGCTTTGCAGGGAAGTTCAGGAAGTTGTTTTTCGTGAAGAACTTCTAGTTTTTCCTAAATAACTTTGAATCAATCTGAATTGAATCAAAATATGCATGTGTTCGGAGTTGTGTGTCGATATGTGTGTGCTCCCCTCTGCTGCACTTCCTGCTTCATAAAGCTGCTGATCCTCATGCTCCAGAGGTTTGTTTGCACACCAGTAAATATCTGACCCAAACTGGCCTTCAGCAAGTTGTGTAAGATATGTAATGTCAATCCTTTAAACTGTCGTTCTGTCAGTGCACCTTTTTTTCTTTTATTTTCCTTTTTTTTCTTTTTCCACTTAGATAACATGGTTAGGATTCCCTGTGCTAGTTTGCTGTAAAGTTCCCATGGCCCTCTCTTCTTATATTATTCTCAGGCTAATGTATAGTTCAGTACATTAAAACCTGTTTTAACCTGTTATGGTTTTAACCATAACCTGTAACCAGTTCACTATTTGTTTGGACAGATATTTAATTGCAGAGTGCAGAACTCTGATTGTCCCCTCTGTTTTCAGATTGTGAACCTGATTGAAGAGACGGGACACTTCCACATCACAAACACTACTTTTGACTTCGACCTTTGCTCCCTGGACAGAATTACAGTGAGGAAGCTCCAGAGTTACCTGGAGACCTCCGGGCTGTCCTGAGGCTCTGAGCAGCTGGCTGCTGGATCTCTGTCTCCGAGGAGGATTTCAATTTTTCCCATTTCTCTTGAAAAAACTCCAACTTTGGATACAATGCAAAAGCCCCTCTGTGGCTGGGACCAGTCGCTGTGTCCAGCCTGCTGTTGCACCGGCTCTCTGAATGGAGGGTTGGGGGTCCCGCTGCAGAAAGCAGAGCCTGGTGTTGTGGGGATGAGCCCTGTGGATCAGGAGATCACCCAGAAAGCCTTGAAACTTCTCTTGATTTTAAAAAAAAAAAAAAAAAACGAAAAAGTGGGAAGCTGCGACCCTGTTGCTCTTAATGAATGTGCAAATTGTTACAATGTATGTTCCTTGATTTGTTGTTCATTGGGACAAATGCATGGTCAACATTGCCTTACAACATTGTAAGTCTTATTTATGTGTGTGTGTGTGTGTGTGTGTGTGTGTGTGTGTGTGTGTGTGTGTGTGTGTGTGTGTGTGTGTGTGTGTGTGTGTGTGTGTGTGTGTGTGTGTGTGTGTGTGTGTGTGTGTGTCATAATGAGACATTGTTGAAGCACTCCACAACAGGCATTACTGAGGACACTTGATTGGTCGCTGACCTAAATTGAAATTGAATGTCATATATTGCATCATTACAATGGGAAGAAAAAACTGCCAGAGCATGTGTGAAGGTGATGCTGAAAATAACATTTCTATTTAAATCCATTACTACATGTTTCAATTTGTGCTTCATAAACACAGGGGAGAAGGTCCTTTAGAAAAACCTTTAGTTGTCTCACTAACCTCTAAGGGCTTGCAAAGATGCCTTGACAAATAAAAAGTAATACACATACATTTAAAGGAAAAACATTGTGTAAAGATACAAATAGAATTGCCTATATCAGAAAATGTGCCTGGCCCAGGAATATTGTCTCATTGTCCACCTTTCTGAAGCATACTGAAGTTTTCAGGGCACAGGAAGTACTTGTTGCTTTTACTTATAGGCTATCTGTGTATAATCTTCATCTTCAAACAAACCGCTTTAAAGGGAAATAATCTACACATCTTGGCTTTAAAAACCCAGCACGACGTATGGATTTTTTTTTTAACGCAACTTCAATCAATGCGTACATCTATAATCGGCATGCTCTAAACTCTAAATGACTTGTTTCAGCAAACCACCAAATCATTTCATTCATCACTTGGCAGTTTTTTATTCCCATATTTTCTCCAGATGTGAGCTTAGCACAAATCTCTAAGGTGGAAGTTCTCATGATGGAATCAAAAATATATTTTTACCAAATCCAGGAATAATATGCTGCCGACCGGCTTGTTGCCTGCAAACGAGAGAAAGCTTTGTTGTCTTGGCTCATTTTAGCTCACTGCTACAGGGCCAATGGAACATGCCAAAAGCATAGTGAGTAGAAGCAGTTGTTTAGGATACTCGTGTTTGGCTGCAGAGTGACTGAAAGAATATCATTATCTCATTGCCGGGAAAATAGACCAAACCCTGTCCGAGGAGAGGAACGACAAACTGCCTGTATGGTGGAAATGGAAAACAGCTCCTGTGTTCTGCATTTCTGAAATGTGTGAAATATTTTGGGTAGATTTAACAAACGAGAAGGCCAATGGGAGTTTTGGCTGACAGGTACTGTTACGGGTGTAATAAGAAAAAATTATCTTTTATTTATTTTGTGGATGTTTTGAGTTTGCTAAATCAAAGCTCAACATTATTTCCCAAGGAGAATGCCTTTGTTTGATTTGTACCAAGGACCCGAGTGCCAGTGTGATAAACTAAAGTTCAGGATGGTGCCGACCTTTCCAAATGACCTTAAAGGGTTTTCTCACCCTGTGTTCTGTCTTATGGTTTGTGTATTTTGAGGATATACAATAAATATTCTGTATGATGTACAGATGATTTAGTAAGTAACTTGTTGAGTTATTTTGGCACATATTGTTAAACTTTTTTTTTTATTCCCCACATAGCAATTATTATAAAACGAAAACGTACACTTTGAGAAGTTTTCTCCAAACCAACATTTTTTGGTGGCCTAAATAGAAATTCAACTCAAAGCCCCTTTGTATACGATTCGATAATTTCTAAATTTGGCGATACCTAGTGTATGAATGAGAGACGTTTACTTATTTTCATGAGGATGCTGATGTCCCCGTCCCGATTGATTCGACCTGCATGATGATGGGAGAGTCGCACCGCTGCGCAAAGTCTTCTCCAGGACATCCCAAAGACTCTCAATGGGGCTGAGGGCTGGACTCAGTGGGGGCCAATCCATGAGTGGAAAGTATGTCTCCTGCTCCCTGAAGCACTCATTCACCATGTGAGTCCCCCGGGCATTGTCCTCTTGGTATATGCCCATGCCATCAGGGAATAAAAACTGCATTGATGTTAGAAACGGGCCGTTTCTCAATGTCGAGTATACCTCCTGCAGAGCCACTATTTCAAGTATACTACGTCATCGAGTGGCGCCGAATGCTGGGCATTAAACATGTATTTAAACATTCCTTCGTATAGTGGCTCTGCAGCAGGTTTACTCGACATTGAGAAACGGCCCTGGTCATTCAGTATATTCAGGTAGTCAGCTGACATAATTATTTGGGAACGTATAGCTGAACCTAGACCTGGCCAACACTGCAGCTACCCCAGACCATAATACTGCCCCCAGAGGCCTGTAAGGTAGGCACTAGGCATGATGGGTACATCACTTAATCCGCCTCTCTTCTTACCCACTCTGGAACAGGGTAAATCTGGATTTATTGATTTGGTTTTAATAATGCGTTGGACAGTTCTTAAACCCATTTTAGTAGTTTCAGCATTCTCCCTAGTTGTTCTATTTGCTTGATGCAGGCCAATCATTTGACCCTGAAACTGATCCTTTCCACGACCACAGGATATGTCTTCCAACATGGTTGTTTAAGAATTGAGAAGCTAAATAACTAAGTTATTAACTAGGATTAAAGGTGGGGTAGGTACGTTTGGGAAACCGGCTCGAGATACACTTGTTATATTCCATGGAATGTTCTTAACATCCCGATAGCAATGAATAAAGTGCTTTGACAAAAAATCCATAAAAAAATGTCATCTGTGGAAGCCGGAGTACTGTAAAAAGCACGACCAATCATTTGAGCCGGCCCGGCTAAAATAACTGGATGCTCTACCTGCCTGTCAGAGTGTCAGCCTTCCATCTGTGCACAAACTTATCTCGTGCCCTCATTGGTCATGTGCGCGTTCGTGTGTGTTGGAGGAGGGGCTCTGTAAGGAAGTGGCAGATTTTTCCGGTTGTGTATTTTCAAATTCTAGCGCACTCAAGCTGGTTTCTCCAAAATTACCTACCTCACCTTTAATAGCTTGTTGCCAGCTGGAATATATTATCTCTCCTGTAACTTTCCAATGGAAGGCTCTAACAGATTGGCTTAGTTAAATTCAGTTGGTGACTTTTTTTTTGGACGGGCAGTGTATATACACATTATAAGTTAAAGATCTCCTAGTGTACTATTTTTAGGCATATATTATCAGATATGTAAAAAACATGTCTCTGAAGTGTTTTGCTCAAAATGTCAAACAGACCACCCATTGTAGCATGCCTCATACCCCTCTATTCCAGCCCTGTTACTAAAGTGCTGATTCTGGGTTTGGCCCTTTAAATGTAACCGAGCTGCTGCTGGCCACGCCCTTTGGAGCATCCGCATGCAAGCAGTGAGCTCTGTGAAGAGAAGNTATATATATATATACATATACTGTGTATTGTACAGTGATAATATATTTTTAGTCAACTTTTTTTTGTATTGTTCTACATAATGATTGTGTAATGTCTGTTAACATGTTGATGTGACAAAAAAATCCCAATATGGGATTAATCAAATATAGTTCAACACTTAAAAGACTTTTACACAGATTTCATGATCACTCTCAGGACTTTTACCTTCCATATTGACAAACATCCCTTAATCAATACAGAGAACCATTTATTTGTAAAAACCACAATCAACACTTACATTATAGTCATTTTAAAATATATGAAAAGGACTTTATACCACTTTATGTATTTCATCGTAATGCATCTCAACTCTTAAACTTATATTTCAATTAGACTTTTCTATCCATTTGTGAAACTTCAATGAATTATGCATTCTTTGTTGTTTATTGTTATCCTTTTTATTCTTCATGAATGACTATAGATATGGGAGGTGTCTTCATAAGCCATGTGTCGCTTCTAACCTCTCAAACCTCTTTCTAAAATTCTTACCAGCTTTTCTTAAATGCCATTATGTGCGCATTAATAAACAAAAACGTTCCAATCTCTGCACTGGTGTTAGAGATAGACAGAACATTCTCCCTTGAAGCTCACCTATTATGCTATGATTGAACCATTTATAGGGCCATATCTATAGAAAACATGTCTGATGTGTTTTGCTCAAAATACCAAACAGACCACCCATTGTAGCATGCCTCATACCCCTCTATTTCAGCCCTGTTACTAAAGTGCTGATTCTGGGTTTGGCCCTTTAAATGTAACCGAGCTGCTGCTGGCCACGCCCTTTGGAGCATCCGCATGCAAGCAGTGAGCTCTGTGAAGAGAAGGCTGTCTACCAGCCCACATTTTAGTAATGTTGTCATGAACGCGTCAAATCTGGATGAGCTCCGTTGTTCCCCCTGTTTTTAGAGGTGTGGGTAAGGAGGAAAAGAGAGAGGGTTTTATTTGTTGACACTTTGTGAGTCTCCTTACACACTGGGGACACATATTTACGCATAAAAGACATTAAAAAGTGCATTTTGCATAATAGGTGACCTTTAAAGTAACATTGTGCTATAAGAGCCATTGCAACAACAGCGTCTCGTGCACAGGAACGAGCCGAGCGTCCTCCACAGAACAGGGACCCTCTGAAGACTCACAGTGAAGATAGCAGAACCTCTGTGTTTTCTATGTCGGCCCGAACAGTCCTGAAGCTTTTGATTGAAACGTTGATACTCTCTAGATATTCCATCCGACTCCAGGCTAATACCATTAGCTCATCCAGTTTTAAGCCAGTGATCTTTAAACTTGCTTTGTCCTTCTCTCTGTCTGTACCTGTGTACTCTCATGTTCCGAATAAGCCAGCTTCCCCCAAATTTCTTTTTGGTGTCTATCAACACCGGGATCCTGAGTCGTGGCTGATCCTGTTGCTGCGGTCCTGTGTCCTGGATCCTGAATCATGTGTCCTGCATCCTGAGTCATGTGTCCTGGATCCTGAATTATGTGTCCTGGATCCTGCATCCTGAGTCCTGGATCCTGAGTCCTGATCTGAGT
>NW_011340388.1:43854-55353 GCF_000735185.1 Notothenia coriiceps | reverse complement strand
TATATGAATGATAACCTACCCAAAACCTAAAAAATAATAACCATCATGACTGGAGTGACTCTCAATCATTGAACTCATTGACCAGAGCACATAAACTGGAAGAATAACAAAATCCTCAATATAATAAAACCCCACAACCAGAAAAAAGGCTTGGAACATTGCCCTAGAGCTTAAGAAGAGAGAAATCAAATAAAAAATAATATATAGACCTGGAGTGTACAGGTCGATTGTGGCTACATAGAAGTCTGAGGCCGTTAAAAATCACGATGTCAGATTGCATTTATGCGTGTGAATATGAACAGTTAGGAAAAGAAGCTGTCTCACATGTTAACAAAAATGAGAAAAAAATGACCAATAATGTAGAGATAAAAAGAATAAGTCCAATCCCAGAGCGTGAAGAAAAAGAGAAAGTGTGATGATCATAAAAAGAAAGAGAAACAAGTTTAAGAAAAAAATGGAACCAGACTTTGTTTGTTTTACCAAGACTTTTTACAATCCTTTGTTAAACAGTTAACAGTTGTCAGTAGTAAAAAGAGGGGTGGAATTAGCCGGATTTGTTGACTAATTGAATTAAAAAAGCAATCAGACACTGTAAATTGCAATCAAATTAGAATTAGACATTGACATGGATAAGTGAAAGTCTAATTAAGTAGTAATAAAGGGATCTGTCCCAGCCTCTTTACATCGTACAATCACTCTAACAGGCTCTAGCGAATCAGTTTTAAAGCTATTGTGAGCTATGTCCATGTAACAGGTCATGCTAGCTTGTGGATATGGAATGGGATACTGCCTCCAAAGTAGACCACATTTGGCAGGCTTAAATGGCAGGGGTCCATTGGACCAATAAGCCCAAATTTGTATCAAGTAGCCTTTCATGTGATCATGCCCCTTTCACCCAACGTTCCGTTCTGCTCCGTGCGAGAGTTTTCTGGTTTCGGAACCCAGTTTTTTCTTTTCAGCCCCCGTTTTGTTCACACCTGCCGAGCCGACTGGGCTGGCCGCTGGCTGCGTCATGAGTCACCGTTTAAGTCACTGATTTGTCC
Source organism: Notothenia coriiceps (assembly GCF_000735185.1). Lineage (NCBI taxonomy): Eukaryota > Metazoa > Chordata > Actinopteri > Perciformes > Nototheniidae > Notothenia > Notothenia coriiceps. The sequence continues at coordinate 54,310 of NW_011340388.1, read as the reverse complement.
TCACAGGTTCGGCGTCACGTACAACAACAATGGGGGACGCGTTGGGTCGAGATCATGTTGATTTTGATCATACGAACCAGAGATAACGACTTCTCAACCTTTATATTTTCTCCAGGTGCCGTGGTAATTTGTTTTCAATGTGTTTCAAGCGGCATTTTACCTCCGCTGCATGCTGCTCGTCCACCGGAGATTTATTCTCCCGTTAGCTTCCGGGTTAGCTCCACTATGGGAAATCTCGTTACTTTTTGTGGGGGACCATGCGCAGCTACTTCCGGTTTTTGGCGCGTTCTAGTCTCCTTTTCCACCAACTTCGCTGCACACGAGACTTACAGCAATCGCTCCTTAATTATGTGAGATGACGTATGGTGGGATGGCAGCTCAGTGCCCCTATGGTCGTATCTTTGCCACACACGATTCAAATAGGAAATACTTTGAGCATGCGAGTGTAGTTTTTAAGCACGTTCACATGAACTTAAGTTAGACGTGAGAGGGAGGGGCATGATCGGGTTTTGTCCACATGGCTCTAACAAGGGGTTTCCCAAAGTGTGGGGCAAGGCTAGTCTCCCTCGAGAGAAATAATTCAGCAGCCGCCCCCCTCCCGATTATTATTGCTATTTTATTATTATTATTATTATTAATTATGTTGTTGTTGCTATAATGCAGGGTATTCAATTGGATTTCAAAGAGGTCAGTAAGAGAAAAGTTTCATAAATGTCTGTTATTTCTCTACTTTCTCTTTTTTGATTGGCTGGAGCGTCACTGCTTAAAACATTAAACATAAGCTTTTTAAACTTCTTATCTTTATGTTTAAACATTTGAGGTTACAGGATGGCAGCTATCTCATAAGTTCACTCGGAGAGAAAATTAGTTGAGACGGAGATGTCTTTAGCAGCAGGGAGACGTAATGTTTCATCCAGCGCTGGTTTCACACAGGTTTGCCCATAGAGTGGGGAAGTCCCTCCCCTTCCGGTGGACTCCATGGGACCTTATTTCGGAAAAAGTTGTATTGAAACAATGAGAGAAGAGAGATTATCCGCTTTGATCTCGTTGAATTGTGCAACGAATTACACATATGATGTTTGTCAATTAAAAGATAATTTTGCCAGTCAAAAAATAAAAATGTTTTTTTGCAGTAAAATGTGAGTAACACATTTGTGTGAAGCGCTCAATGAATACACTACTGGTCTTGCATACGGCACACAACCAACGATGGCCGTCACGTACACATTTCAATTTCTTTCAGAATGAAGCGAAAAGCATTAAAAGAGGTCGAAATCCTACAAGATCGGCCATTTTGAAACGTATGTACACAAAAGGGGAGTCAGCATGCGGGACCGGCTTTAACAAAGGTTTGGTTGAATAACAAGAGTGGTAATCGTGTACACGTTCATGTCAGTAGATAATTCATTATTGCAATCTGGATTTGTAGTCTTTCTAGTTGCGTATTTTTCATAGTCTTTATTCAAACAGTTTTTTAAGACAACTGTGACTTTTTTTGACATGGAATTTCTTTAAGATTGACAACATCTATGTGTAATTCGTGGCACACTTCAAACGGGATCGAAAGATAATCTTTCTCTCCCATTGATTCAATACATAATTTTTTTAGAAATAGGTCCCATGGAGCTCCCCCGGAAGGGGAGGCTTCGCCACCTTTGTCGTTGAGGTTTTACCTGCACTAGCTATCCGTGACGCCACTCGGTATGAATGCTTCGGTTAGCTTTTGTATTCCCGTGCTAATGTGTCAATTGGGAAACCATTTTTCTGTGACTGGAATTCCTTGACTTACGGTCAAAAAACCCGTGGCTTGGTCACGCCAAATATGGGTGTTTCGTCTCAATATGAGCAGGGGTTTCATGTCTCTACTTTCATAGCAGTCTCGTTGCAGATAAACAAGCGTGGCAGTGAGTGTCATCAGGACCGGGTCCATGAAAATCCTAGCATCAATAATCATGGTCATACTTCCTACTTCAGTTTTGCTGACAGACGCTGGTCCCTCTCTCACTTTAGGAACTTCACAAAATCTATCCATATTTGCCGTTGGCATACATTTAGCTGAAGGCTTAGATTTTCACTGTTTCTCTTTATTTTTCTTCTGGCGGCTGCGTCCCTTGAAGTCTCTGGCGCCCCCCAGGGGAGACGCGCTCTCACTTTGGGAACCCCTGCTCTAAACCTTTAATATACAGTCTATGGCTCTAAACAGCTATAGGACACACTGTAGACACTATTACGAATGAAACGACTAAAACAACAATGCACAGACTATCAGATGATTAAACTGATTCTTAAATATATTTTATATATTATTTTTTTTTTTGTTCATTTATTGGTAATCATTATTTTTAATACTTTCTGCTGACACTAGGTGGGGCTGTGCCCCTAATTACCAGTCGCGCACTGCGTATACGGTTTTGCTTCTAGATCCGACCATTTTGGTGTTGAAACGCACGGATTCCGGTGCTTAGAGGTCGGCTCCGCTGCGTTGTGAACAGGAAAACCGGTGCTTTCAGGCTCTGTCCCGAACCGGCCTGGAACCGCAATTGGTGTGAAGGGGGAAATGAGTGAGACCATCTTCGGAATTTACCTTCACTCACTGAAGCGTTGTGACTCATTCAGTAACAATCAAGCAGAGCCTCGTTAAATGTACAATTAACCAAAGTAGAGGCGAGGGGAATCAGAGGATGTGCCTTTGCTATCACAATGGGAGTGTCGGATCAGAACAATAGCGAAAATGCATTCTTTACCAGAAATCTCTAAATGTCAAAAAGCTTTTAATACCTATAATATGCTTATAATCAAGCATAACGTTATCCATGATGTTCTGAAGTTTGTTTTTGAGGTGGTATTTGAGAGATTTTGATGACTTTTAGAGTAAGTCAAAATTGTAAAAATTCACCAAATCTATATGTAGACATATGGTATCAACCATAAAAGGAATGCAACAATTTATGAGCAGAAATAGAGAATGGGGAAATTTGCCCATCATATATTTACATATTTATATTAAGTTATTTAAATGTGCATATGGACTTTATGCCTTTTAACAATTTATTTAAAAAAAACTAATGTAAATTGGGGGGTGGTTGATTAGAATAACTTAAGACAGGATGACCTTTGAATTAAATCTAAGTGTTCTACTTTCAGATGAAGTGGAAATGCTGCCTATAATGCCATGCTACTGTCATTCCTATATACTCCTTGAACCTTCACCAAGTCTCCCACTCTAAAATGAATTGGAGTTATACCAATTTACTGTACTGCTCTGCATGTTTAAAGCTACAGCTAAATGATGGAAAACACATGAATGCCGCCTGCAGCGGGTTCACCCGCCAGGCGAGCAAACACAGGAGAGTTTGAGATTCAGACGCCATGATTGTCTCACAGGGAGGGACGCTGGAGTTGTCAGCAGATATTAACCCTCCAACTATTGTCCTGCTACTCCCAATTTCAGGCAGCGTCTCCCAGGTTTGGAGGTGAAGGAAAAGCCCTCTCGGCGGAGGAGGAGGCAAGGTGCGACTGCAGTGGGAAGCCGCTGGCAGTCACACCCATACTGTCTTTGAACTGGAATGAGTATGGAATGGGTTTGTGCACATTCCCACGTATACAGCGCAGGGAAGGTCTACTTAACCATATGACAGATAAACTTGCGTCAGAGCACATGAGGCCATTGGTGGCGTGAGATCAGGATAGGGAAGGCTAAATCTGACTGTGTTACTTTTTTCAACACCCAAAGATTTTACACTGAAAAAACTGTAAAAATGTTTTTTCATTTTTTTCCTGAATCCATTTATTAAAATCTGCTGAAATGAGCTGATCAGATTTTGGCACTTTATGATGTCATAACGAGTCTGTTTGGCTTTTTGTAACCTTAGCCAAATCACAACCCAAGGTAAAACCCGCTCCCTTATCACTGATCTCCTCCTACGAGCTGCATAGCGCTTTAACCAAGTACTTTGCAGTACTTAGTTCATCAGACATTTAGTCAGTCCCGGAGTTGGGGGCTCCGAGTAAATCGCCAGAACGCAGACAGACTCCTTCATCTCCACGCTCCCTATGTTTTTTTTTTGTGTTGGCCATAAGTTAGTCTCTCGTTGGTGCCTGGGACTAATGCTAATGCTAATATGCTAATGCCAGCAAATACAATGGCAGCTTCACAAAACTTTACCGAGTTTTACTGGGCGTGGTTTGCAATCTGCCCAGCCAATCAGAAATGGGAACCTTTTTCTCCCATGAAAGTACCTGCTCTCTAGCAGGGACTGAAAAGGGGGTGAAAAGTTTCTCATGAACTAAGTTCTAGTTCCGGATTTTTTTTGGTGTGAATGCAACATTTCAAGAACTATCGGAACTATACTGGGAAAAGTACTCCGGTGTGAAAGCGCCTAATGTGTTATTTTTAACCAAATATCTCTCAGAGGGGCGTGGGGAGGGGCTCCTTATTTTCATCTAAAGTAACAGACAGAGAATCAGCACTTTGGAAACAGGGCTGAAACAGAGGGGATTATGGGATGCTGCAATGATCTGTTTGGTATTTGGAGCCAAACACTTCAGAGACATGTTTTGTATATACTGTATCTGAGACCGATAATATATTGATGAAAAATAGAATAATAGGTGACCTTTAAAACAAAGTTAGAGCTCTGATAGTGCAGCATTCTTCTGTAAACATCTGATATTTAGAGTTGCAGGACAGAACAATGATTTAAAGCAGCAGGTTTGTATTCCCTTACATTGACATATTGCAATTAATGTTGCATTTCTAAACGTGAGGGTTTACCAGCATGATTACAACGTTACTAAAAACCTAAAAAGATCATAGTGTTTGTTGTAAAGGATCAGATGTTATCTCTTCTCTTAGAGCTGTACTGTTCTGTAGGCTAATACTTTAAGTGTGAATCTATACGCCTACTGCCTGAATCTGCTTTATGCTTTTCACTTTCTTTGGGTCATTTGTTCTTTTTTTAATTCAGCAGGTGAACTTATGTTCATAACATAGTGTGTGTGAGCTCAACTGTGTGTATTAAACCAAAACAGAGCATTTTCTGTTAGCCTTCTGTAGCTGAGGCCACATTTTTTATTCATCAATAAACAAAGGAAGATGCTTCTAAATCTAAATTCAAAGTCTTGTTTTACAGAGGTTGTTGCCACACATTGTCATTATGTCATGGCTTTGTGATGAGTGGATTATTCATTAACGAGTGAAACTGTCTTTATTGGCGCAACACACTGGAAAGAAAATGCGTGACCTCTGTTCAAAATAAACAGACAAGAGTGATTATGACTGGATTATGGTAGATATGCTAAACAGCCATCTCAGTTGTCTCAGTAAATATTCCACTTTTGTCCTTGAAGAGTGTCAGGGAGATGAAACTACGTCTGATAGACGAGACAGATAATTCCGGCACTGCGCTCACAGAGGAGATACACGAAAGTCACAGCTGCCACTGTCATAAAAGGTGTGCCAAACTACTGATTCAGTAAGATGACCCCATCTCCCCCATTTCACATTATTCCCTCATCAGACTCACAATCAGAACGTTCCCTGAGTTATTTAAGTGTGCGCTGCCAGGAAAATGGCTCCGGGAAAGCAACATTATATTTGAATGAGGTCATCATGGGACGTTGGGAAATGTCTTCTGGGTATTGACGCGCAGACAGTTGATATTACTGTTACCAGGTATGTCAGGGTTATTTAGTGCAGCAGCTCCGTGTTGAGTTTCTGTGGAGACAGAAACTCAGCGCAGGGATATCATGATGTTGGCCTCACAATAGAGGTGGTGTCTGTTTTCCCATTCATCAGTTTCTTCAGTCCTCCACTGGTAGAGAAGAATAGGCTTATATTCACCTATAGTTTAACACAAAAAAAGGAAAAACTCAAAGGCTATCCGTCCTGGAGCAGATACCTTACCCCACATGACCTGAAAGCAGTGAAAGGTTAGAGGTTAAACCATTCAAAAAAAGACATCCTGATTGGTTACTCTTATCCGAATAACCAAATGCTCTGCCTGGGATTCAATTCTGAGGCTGCACTGAAAAAACTGAAGCTTTGAATTTGATTAAATGTATTATGTCAACAAACTTCACAAACTGTATTAGGTTAGTTAAAAGTAATAATATTAAGTTGAACCTATTTAAACATAATATTATTTCCTTCAACTAACCTAATACAGTTATTCGAAATCTCTTGAAATAATACATTTAATTAAAGTCAACGTTTCAGTTTTTTCAGTGTAATATTCAAAGTGGAAGTATAATGCACAGCTATGTAGATTATTACATAAATTGAATTGTTTAACTAAGGTGAAGCCGCCAGTAATATTAATAAAAACAATTATGAAGCAGTGTACTATATATATATATATATATATGTATCTATATATGTTGCACATAAGTAGTATCGCACTACAGACATTGCTCTACATCAGTGGTTCCCAACCTGGGGCGCCAGGCCTCTGATGATTTGAGGCCAAATATCATATTTAGACTTTAGGCGCAACTTCCAACAGGAGTAATTTGGGGGGGCTCTTGGGAAAAAAGGTTGGGAACCACTGCTCTACTTGACCTATATGCAGATGGTAGTTAGAGGTTAGAGGTCAAACCATTAAAAAGAGGACATCCTGACGTATTAAAACTGTTAAATTCATCATTTTGCTTTACCCAGCAAAGCAAAGGGATCCAATCGTGAGGCTGCTGACAGCGGTGGGAATGTTTACATCTCCCTCGCCTGTCCTCATATATGATGCTTAACCCAGACCCACTTGCTCTGAAATAGAAAAATCAAGGGGAATTTTGGAGTTGTATTTGGATAACTGTCAAAGTATGGGAAAACAGGTCACTGCGTTAGCACGGCTGCCTCTGTGAGAGCACTGTGTGTGTGTGTGTGTGTGTGTGTGTGTGTGTGTGTGTGTGTGTGTGTGTGTGTGTGTGTGTGTGTGTGTGTGTGTGTGTGTGTGTTGCCTTGCGTCCCCCTAACAGGCACCGGCTCTGCATCTTGTTGACCTACTTGGTGCTCTTTGACTAATCCCTGGCGGTCCTGCGGGTGGTCTGGGAGGAGCTCTCCTCCAGTTTCCTCTGCATTTAAATATCAGATGGCAAAGGCGGGGCCTCGCACAAAAAAAACCACATCTCTGAACTGCCAAGGGATTTGACTGGAGCGCCTGCCAAGACAACATGCAATGTTTTTCTGTGCGCTCTGCATTCCTTCTCTCGTGTGCTGGCATGGGGCTTCTTCTTCTGTCCACTTGTTAGAGACAATAAGCAACACAACGTATAGCTTTTTCACCCACTGGTTAAAGGGACACAGATACTTTATGTATTGTTTGTTCTGTTTGATAATCACAATCAGAAAACCAAACTACCAGTACAGTTTGTATCTTCATATATTTGTAAAAATTTAATTTAATTTACGTAGTGATTTTTATCTTGTATCCTTCTCTTCTGCTTTTATTTATTGGTTTTATTTGAAAGCATCAAGAGAAGCCTGAGTATACTGACAATAAAGATCTCCTGATTCAGTGGAGACATTTACATTGTTACAGCAAAGGGACAATGCAGATAAAATGCTAAATAAAGTTAGAGGCAAGTAAATAAAAATAAAAATAAATAAATAATAATAAAATAAAATAAGTTCACATTCATGGTAAAATATGTAGCAGCACTATAAAAAATAGAACATCTGAAATAGTTGAAATAGCAGCCACTTATTGAATTGACTGTGACACCATTGTGAGAACTAACAACGGTAAGTACAACATATACTTTATTTGTCTGTATTAATATTATTAATGATTGTTACTTCACTTGCTTTTATATCTTCCCCTATCCTAACCATCATACATTTTTACACTGGATGTGTACTTATTTGATCTATTTTATTATATAATATGTCACTCTACACATTTTTATTTTATTTGTATCTGCACTGCCCCCTTTGCTGTAACAGTGTTCATTTCCTCGCTGTGGGAAGAATAAAGGATTTCTGATTTAAATAAATAGTAGAGAAGTGTATGGTGTACATAATAGTGACTACTCTGTATATGATGTATCAGTGTAGTGTAGTAGATGAGAGCCGTGTTGTGTTGCTGATCATGCAGACATCCACACCCCTCAGCTATCAGTTCTCTCAGCTTACACATGTAACACGCAGCTGACATGCACTCTTTTTGTTTGAGGTTTTATTACTAATGTTTGGGTGATCCAATTACCCTTTCACCTTGTTTCAGAATCCCCCGATACACACTATGCACACACGCACGCGCACACACACACACACACACACACACACACACACACACACACACACACACACACACACACACACACACACACACACACACACACACACACACACACACATCACATTTACCCTATCATGTGAACAATTTCTCAAACCCCGTACCTTGAGCATTTTTGCACAATGCCACCTCTTTAAAAAACGGCACTGCTCATCTGCTTTATATTTTGATATACGGGACAGATATTATTTAATTAGTCATATTCTCATTTAACTAACTTTTTGTATATTTTTTATCATTGTAAGGAGTTATTTGATTATTTAACCTTTAAAATAAGATAATTATATTTTTGGTCCTTTTAAAAAAAATGTAATTCCTTCTATTGTTTATGCATGCACTATTATACCAAAGCTAATTCCATACATGTGTAAACCATAAATGGGTTTCTGATTTTGATAGTGGTTTAAACGATGGATTTCTGTTAAACAGAAGCTCAAAAACAAGCCTCCCCTTTAAAGCTAGTATCAAGTTTCTAACATTGATTTGGATCTGTTTTCTGATTGACATCAGAAAACACATCATGGTCATATTTGTTTAACATGTCTGTGACACATGTAGCAGCAGAGCAGCGCTCAATCTGTCAGAGCTGCTGTGATGATGTTGGTTTTCCACTGGAGCAGCTGCTTTGTTTGACTGAGGCTTTACTGGTGGACACAGCGGGGGCCGGGATAAAGAGTCAAATATCAGGGACCTTACTGTCCCTGCTGCTCTAACACACACGCACACACACACACACACGCACGCGCACGCACGCACGCACGCACGCACGCACGCACACACACACACACACACACACACACACACNTCTGCCCGCCCCTCCTGTCACAAAGCAACAATGCCTTCAGAGCTGAACCAGTGGTGAGGGTCTGACCTGCTCCTGGGCCAGGATGGTGGTGTTGTAGTCCAGCGGGACTACAACACCACCATCCTGGCCCAGGAGCAGGTCAGACCCTCACCACTGGTTCAGCTCTGAAGGCATTGTTGCTTTGTGACAGGAGGGGCGGGCAGACACACACGCACACAAACACACACACACGCACGGACAGACGGATATTGTGGTCTTAGGTCGCATTCACACCGAATAGTCCGCTTCTCTGGTGCTCACCAGACCACAGTTTGTTACATTGTTACATTTATCAGAAGGTTCGGTTTGCGTTCACACGGGCAAAACTCAAACGGACTCTAAACTTTAAACACAAGTCATGTGCACGGAAATGCTGTTCAACCATTGGTCAGACATTAAGGGGGTCAAAACGTAAATCCCGGCAATTTCTACCTGAGCCTCGGCCATGGAACATCGGCACTTTCGGCAGGTTATTCTCATGCTGCTGCTAATCTGGAGATCAACAGACACTAGCGGCCCGCGCTAGTCAGATAACGTCCGTTAAAACACATATAATGAGAGACGTTCTGCAGTAAGGAGGGGCGTTTCACCGACTACAGGTGTTCTTACTTTTATGTAGCTGATGGAGAATTTTTACTTTACACGACACTGTTCAACACTTCATTCATGCTTCACTCTTTAACTAAACAACCGCGGATGTCTTGAAAGACTCTTTCGCTAAAGATTTTTGAAGATATCCGCCTTCTTGTGACACGTAAATACTACGCTTCCTATGTTTTGGTGCAGACTGCGTTCACAGCGGCAATGAACCGCTCCAGAGTTCGCAAGCAAGCGCCCCCGAGACCACCTATTTTAGCGGACCAGAGTCCGGTTGTTTAGTTCACTTAAGAGGTCTCGGATTGTGTTCACACCGACCCAAGTGAACCGCACCAGGCGGCTAAACGCACCAGGGTTCGATTAAACCCGACTATACAAGGCAGGTGTGAACGCGCTTAAACAAAAGAAAAGGGTTTCGCACTCCAAGGTAAATCAAAGCGTGTCTTCAAGACAGATTACATTAGTTTAGTGTTACAAAGATACAAAAACGTACAACAGGGACCGGTAACTTTTAGCCACACAGAACAAAAGATCAGATCAGATCTAGGCTCAGAGTTGGGAGTAGGAGAGGTCGATGAGAGAGAGCTCCGAGGAACTGCACGGCTGCAGCTTATAAATGCTCCCGTCTCCTCAGGTGGACCAATCAGCCTGACGAGGGTAGCTAATCAGCTAACGGGCACCACCTGCTTGCTCACACACACACACACACACACACACACACAGA
>NW_011340388.1:25518-43829 GCF_000735185.1 Notothenia coriiceps | reverse complement strand
ACAGACACACACACACACACACACACACACACACACACACACACACACACACACACACACACACACACACACACACACACACACACACACAGAAGGAGGGAAAAATATACACACACATGACCTAACGACCGGGGCCCTTTCTCATTTCTCTAACTCCCCTCCTTGACTCCCCTCCTCGACTCCTATCCTCGAGACTTAGTCCCGCCCACAGGAGATCCGAGCGGAGGAGCCGACAAGGGGAACCAAGGAGAGAGGAGGGGAAGCAGCAGGCGGTTAGAGAAATGAGAACTCCTCTCCTCTGAGCGGTCATTTTAAAGAGACGTCCATTAATGATGACAGGAGGCACAGCAGCCCTCTGTCTGATGGACAGATGTGTTCATGACGACTTATATATTTACTTTGATATAAATCTCCCCCCCCCCTCTCTGGTCGCTACAATGAGGAAAATAAATTACGGGCCAAAAGTTTTATTTACAAGTATTAAAAGTAAGCAGAGGACACCAAACCAGCTGAGACCTGTCTGTCCGCTGCATCTACGCACACACTGTACCACACACCTACACCACACACACGCACCTACAACTCCTAAAACAGGCTACAGCCGTTGTGTTTTTTATTATGTGAAGCACTAAATGGTTTTAGAAAAATATCAACTCTTTGTTTGTAGCCTAGATATCTACTAAACTAAAGAAAATAAAGAGAGTAGGCCTGTTATACTGAGTGATACATATTATACACACTGCTCTGCTTTCTACTCCGACCTCACAGCTGTTCTCTCTGTAAACATCGCGTCGCGATGAAAGCAGTTAATAAAATAATATCCAGGGGATGCAAGCAGAGCTGTCATTGGCTGAGATAAGTCCGGCCGTGCGTCACGACTCTTTAGAGGTTTCTCAATACTCAAATTTCCCCTCCTCGACTCCTCGACTCCTCGGTCCTCCGGTAGTGACCCGGAAATGAATTTCATCGCGCCATGTTGAAGGACATCTAATTTCTCTAAATGCACTTCGAGGACCGAGGATCGAGCGTCGAAGAGGCTCTCATGGAGGAGCTATAACCGAGGATACACTGATGGCCCGGGTCCTCTACGGTCCTCCACGGCTCCTTCGTGGATGCATTTCCGGGAACAGAGATGTTTCAAAAGAGGTTTCTCAATACTCAGAGAAATTAGATGTCCTTCAACATGGCGCGCTGAAATTCATTTCAGGGTCACTACCGGAGGACAGAGGAGTCGAGGAGTCGAGGAGGGGGATTTGATTAAATGAGAAAGGGCCCCAGGGTCATAACAAGTCATGTATACTATTCAATCATCATGAAAAAGTTGAAAAATACAGAACATTTATACTTTATAACAATTACATGAACATAAACAACAATTATTATGATCATTATGGTGATTATTATCATTATTGTTGTTATTATAATTATTATAATTTATATTTTTGTTAATATTACTACCATTGTTATTATTATCATTAGTATTGGTATTATTATTATTTTTTTCATTATCATTATTACTTTTGTTATAATTGTTATTATTATTATTGTTATTATTATTATTATTATTATAATTATTGTTATAATCATTATACTATTGTTAATATTACTACAATTTGTATTGGTATTATTATCATTATTATTGGTATTATTATTATTATTATTTTCATTATTATTATTATTACTGTTATTATTAGCCTATTATTATTATTATTATTATTATTATTGTTATTATTATTGTTATTATTATTATTGGTATTATTATTGGTATTATTTTCATTAATTATTGGTATTGTTTTCACAAGTGTTATTAATATTATTGGTATTAATATTATTATTATTATTATTATTGTTGTTGCTATTATTAGTGTTATTATCATCCCGTTATGTTTGCAAATTGCAGCAGCTGAGTGGAGGCATGTTCCTTTAAGGGTGGTGTCAGCAGCGCTGGGCGGAGGAGGCGGAGGAGTGAGGCGGTCTCTGCTCTGCTCTCAGCCCGGGGACTCCTAGAATAAACAGTTCCCACAGACTGCACGCTACACCTCCGCGAGAGCACAGTCGCAGCACAGACAAAAAAACAACGAGGCATTTTCGGACTTACATTTTGATTTTCAAAGCCTGATTCGCCATTTTTTTAAATTCCTACCAGAAGTGTCAAGACAGATGCGAGCGTTTTCATTGGATTTGCCTCCTCCTGTCGAATAATAGCGATGCGCCTCTCCGGCTGACTGTGGGTGGACACCGCAGGTAGGGGGTCTACGTGCCACACATAAACGCACTGTCATATCTGTACAATTATTATAAACACCGTGGGGTGAAATATACACACATACGGGACGCCATGTCGAGGATTATTCTAGATTATAACATGTTTTGTCGAGTGTCGTAAGGCTCGCATATGGATACAGCGCTGAAAACGCTGCATAAACGCTGTAATAACAGCCTCTGTCTGTGTTTCCTGGCTACCATATGACCGGTAAATTAGGCCTACTATAGAGGCATTTATCTGGGTCCAAATCTGATGCAATGAATACCAATTGTAGTGAATGTATCGTCATGTACGGAGCGTTCCAAAATGAAAGCGCCCTGTTAGTTCTCCGAGTGTATCTGAGGCTACTGTAGCGCTACTGACACACTGAGCAAATAATACCAGCCCATGGCTTATTATTACCGAACAACACACCAGGCCTGTCTGTCCATGTCAAAGGGCCGGAGTGCAACGTTAGTTCAGTTAATGTGCTCAATCACATTGGGTCAAAACAGTAGACAGCCTCATATTTTGGAGAAGTTTTAGCACCACCAATGGGAAACACTCCACAGTTGCACTATTCTGTAAATTACATTTGGCAGGTCCTGCTCCTTAAAAAAGACCAAGAAGGGTTTTAAATTACCCCCAAGACCTTGGAAAGGACTTAGGTGTTGTTCTATGTTGAGCTTGAGATATAAATGGGTTTTCTGAGGTGTAAGAATGTAAATGTATGTGTCCAGGGTAGGCCTCCATAGGATGGATACTTAATGTGGACCAGACCAAACATTTGGCCTGTTAATGCATCATAAACAGCCGTGATCTGGATCCATGGTTTAGTTTATGAATCCCAATAATGGTCTTTTAGTTTTGCCTGAAACCACACACAGTATCCACTTGTCTGATACCACTGGCCTTTAACCAAAAGGGTTTCAGTCCAGTGTGCAGCACTCTGTCAGATCACTGTGGAATCATGTCCGATATGTTTTGATGGTTGGATGTTTTCAGTAAGTGCCAGTGAGGAATCTTTTTGAGTGGCCTTTGCGTAGGTGTGGCTTTTCTCAAATGTCCTATTGCTTCATTGGACTTTGGATGAGCGTGGACGCAAAAGGTCAGGGGCTGAGGCTCGTTGCGAGTTACAGGAACAAGGGCAGAGAACTCCAGTTCAAGTTCCAAAAGGGCAACTTACAAAGCTTCCCAGCGGCAGCCTGTTTGGATGTCGTAATATGAGGATAGAAAACACAACACACAGAGTTCAGTTACTGTGCTACCTTGCACAGTAACTGTCTGTGCAATGTCTGTCTGTAACTAAGACTAGAAGTCATAGCAACATGGAGAGGAGTCAAACTTTTTAAAGCCTTCTAAATACTGTCTGTGTCTGGAGGACTGCCTTTTAGCCTTTCTTTTGTTGAGCATTTAAGCTGCTTAATTATTTGACCTGAACTTACACAAGATGTTCAAGGTAGTTCAGCGTGTCCTCGTTTGCCACAGATAACTAAAACCTGCACATTTATAGCCCAACTTTAAAGTTTATGTTGGAGCACAGTGCACTGTAACTCAAAGGAGCCTCTGTTGACCGGGCCATCTGCTGCTGAGTGATGTGCACTAACCTGCAGCAGAACCAGACATGACATGTAAATGGCCAAATGCAAATGATGTGGAGGCGTCTGACTCAGTCACAAGACTGGACTCTGCACTCTGCTCTTATCCAATGACGGCCTTTAATGACAGCAAATCTTATCTGCCATCAAAACACCGCTGCTGCCGTGTGAAAGGGTCATGTTTTGACGAGTGTGTTTACGTGTGCTCATCCACATGTGGAGGATATCTTTCATTATAGCATGAAATCACATTGCACTGGAAAAAACTGAAACATTGACTTTAATTAAATGTATTATGTCAACTATTAACGATTATTATTGCTAACCTCATACAGTGTGTGACATCTGTCAACGTTACAGTCTATTCCCTTTTTAATCAATTGGAGGATTTCTCTACAGACACATGCCACAGGAGTACCTGCCCAGGCACTTCTTTACTATCAATCTCTTCTGTGCCAACTCAAAGCCCCCCCTTTGTAAATGTGTCAGTCACTATAGCTTGAGACACAGTGCAGACAACACTTTTGGGTGGCATCCCGCTTTTTCATAGCAGAGACTCGGGCAAAAAAACCAATGTGCAATCTACCAGAACAAGTGTCATGCATTTACTGCAGAGTTTTTGATTTATTATGGACCTGGGAGCTGCCCAGCACTTGTGTTGTTGGCCACTGAAAATTGTTCAAGGGCATTTTGACAGTAGATGTTGAGGAATAGAAGCATTTCTCAACCACTTACAGACTCTCAGCCCACTGAGGATTCAAACCAGAGACCTTTTGGCCACGAGCTCATTTCTCTAGTCTTTGTGTGCAGCTTGCATTAAGCCTAATCATTTGATTGTTTGTGCATTCAGCAGACACTCTCTACTAATAAATACTGCTGCTGTTATTACTAAAGGGATCACACACACAGTATATAAATGAAAAACAGATTAAGGCATCATGCACAACAGTTTTCATACCACACATAAGGCTAGGTTGCATAACATCTGAAAATAAATGGTCTTGAAATGGATATGAAGAAGACGAGGCTAACGTGTCAAGGCTTGAGCTATTAAAGTGTAAACAGAATGATGAAGCCAACAAAAGGATAACAAATGAACATATAAACACAGACATTAAAACTACCAATGCTCCACTATCCCGCCAACGGAGCCCCGTGCCCCCCCTGACATTTAAGAAAAAAAAAAATATATATATAGCACCAAATTGCAACTGAATTAATCTATCTACGGTCACTTTTCACATTCAGATTTGACTTGGATAACGACTGACTTTCATTTGAAGTTGTGAGTTTAGTGTTTTTGACCCTAAGAAACACTGATGCATTAATAAATAACAATAATCCACAGCTCCTCTCTCCGCTCTAGTACCCCCCCTAAAGCAGTACACCTAGGGGAAACACTGAACACTGTGTGGGCACTTTTCAAGTATTCCCACTGTTTGCTGCTTTTAAGAAAAGCTTTAGTAAGGGCTCTCGGTTCACTATCTCATTCAGAGACAATCACTCCTGTAGGTGCTTCTGTCATCAACGGGAGGCAACCAAAGTCAATGGGACTCATTTTGATGACAAGGCAGGAACTGCTAAATGCGTCTTTACAGCCATCCCTCCTGGATGCGGGCTGGATTGACAAAATGTGAGGAAGAAAGATGGACGCCCCCGTTACAACCCCTGAGAGCTGTACTAGCCCAAGCTCATCTGTTGAATGACTCCCCTCCCGCCTCCTCCTCCCTCTTCACCCTCACCCCCGACTCTCCACCCCTCTGCCTGCACCCGTCACCTTGGCCTTGGCGCAATGACAGGCCCCTCAATTATCTCCGCCGATTGATCGATGCTGATTGCAATTGCCGTGAATTATTTAGACTTTGCTGAAATTACGCACTAGAGGGGAGGTAAGAGGAAGATATCGCCGGTTCAATAAATGACATGTTACCCACATGAAGTGTCGGCCTGTTTGGAAAACAACAGCTGTGTAAGCCTGACTGTCGCGATCAATGGAGAGGAGCATGGAGACTGCATCAAGCAACCTGCTCCTCGGGCTACCAGCTCAACAACCTTCCTCTTGTACATCGAGTAAAGGCTTCTTCTTTACTAGGATCACCATTAGAACTAGCATGACACAACACTCAAACATACAGACAACAAAACTGAAAACAGCTCATCATGCAATTCAACATGAAGGGAAAACAAAAAGATCATCCTATTTTAACCATCATTAAGCCAAACTAAAATAATACAAATAATTGTACATACCCACAGACACAGTTCAATTATGCTTTTTGATACAGAGATACAAATGAAATGTAATTGGGAATTTTCCTGAATGATATTGACAGGCAATGAATTCCAGCTGACCATGGCTCTGGATAGGACTCTTTTCTGTTTCATATTTGATCTAGTTTTGGGTAACTGAGATTAGGTGTGCAAAAGACCTCCTGGCTGATGTGAGAGAATCTGACTCTGTTCCTGGTCACAGTGGAGGAGCCCGTCCTGTAGCAGAGCTGCGGCCCCCGGGCTGTGGAGGGGCCGTACGAAGGGTTCTTTACCTTTGTGGGGAGCCAGGATGCTGCAGTCAGACAGAGGGGAAGGTCTCTGCTTCGCCACAGGCAGGCCAGTGTCACAGAGTGGGCGTTCTGCAGAGGGAATGAGGACAGACGCTCTGAGCTAGAAGGAAAACCCAGCTTGTGTGATCATGTGATGAGCTTGTTTTCTAACGCTGGTCTGTATGTTCAGCTGCAACAGTCAGAGCATGTATTTAATTAAGTCTGTGATAATACATCAAGCCTGTCATGCCTCTCTCAAACAAAGCAGCTTCTGACCGGCCTCCAGACAAGGCCACTGCACCTTGAGTGATAAAGGCTATTGCATTCAGTCCAAGAAGCCTTAAGCTTCTGTGACCTAACCAGCAGTAAAATGGCTCGCTGTCTGGCTGATGTTGTGTTCCTTTAGGAAGAGTGGTGCTTCCCGATTTGAGGGAAGCACTACCCCCCCTTGTTGTGAACCGCTAAAAATGGTCACCAAGTTCCCCACTCAAAGGTCAAATTTCAACTTTGACCTAATTGCTGCTGACCTTTTGGCGCACAGCCAATCAGATAACAGCTGTGCACGTTGACGTTAATTAAATGTAATATGTCCACAGATTTCACATCACTGTTTTAGGTTAGTTGAAAGCAATAATATTAATTTTAAATAACAAATATTAGATTGAACTTAATATTATTGCCTTCAACTAACCTAATACAGTTATTTGATATAATTCATTTGAAGTCAACGTTTCAGTTTTTTCTGTGTCTGAAGCAGCTCAACCTAGCAGAGGAGCTAACCACAGAAATGACACTAACTAGCTGTTTGACTACCTGTTACGCTTGGCGCCCAACATCGCGTTGAGCGTATCATGTGAAGGCAGCTTAAGGGTCGAACGCTAGAACAACGCGTCACAAAGTCCAGAAACTAAGGTCGGCTGTTATTCAACTGTGACTTATTTTATGCGTGTTACGTGGCGGCAGTGCAGGAGAGAGGCTGGGGCTAAGTGAAAATGCCACTCATTCCTGAAGAGTCCCTGGCCTCGTCAAGGTTAGTGGCTTGTCTTTGTAAGTTGAGGGATTGATGCATGAGCCTGTCTGGCGCTGAATTCAAAGTCCAAAGCTGTCACAGGCAAGCAGCTCTCTCCCCATTCCCTCCCTCCCTCCATCCATCGCCCCCTCCCTCCTCTTCTTTGCAGGCTATCACAGGGCCCGTCCTTCCCAACTTCTTAGCAGCCTGTCCTTTTGGGAACCTTGAGCGGCCCAGGCAAGGACACAGCGTCTGGTGCAGTAAGCCTGTGCAGAGGGGGAGGCTTTACGTAACGCTCTGCTTTAAACATGGGTGTATGACTTCCCTGACACGGAGAAGAGCGGTGCAGAGCTGCACAGCTCACAGCACATGTCTCCCCCCCCACCTCCCCTCCGACAAGGAGGGGGCAGAGAGATCCCTGCAACTTAATTATATCTTTCTCTTTTAAAAGCTTTTGTTTGAAATTACATTTTCCCAGGCAATTAACTAAAGAGGAGTTTTCAGAATGTATGAATGAATGATGGATATATTGCATAGGATGACAGGGGAACAGGGGAGGGAGGGAGGGAGGGAAGGGGGGGCGATGCATATGCAGTATATGCTGTGAGATTTATTTCCACTGCGAAACGGGGGTGGTTTGAGGAAATTCTGCAATACACGTTGTGCCTGAGAGCTGTTCCCTTCAGGGTTCATAGGACGCCATTCTGCCGTCAATATTTGGAGTATTTTCAGTGAAGCTCTGTGGGGGGAAGACGCAAGAGCGGGGGCTTCCCCACTCTCTCATTCCTTAAGTCCCACATATCATAGAAGTTGGATATAACTTGCTGAATAACGTTACGTGCTCCTCACCTCAAACCCTTTTGGCTTGAACTGTAATTGTGTAACGTTTTTGCTTCTAGTGATGAGCTGGATTGTTGCCGGGCAACAAGAGACCTGAGCGGGTGGCCGTGGAGTCGGAGCTATGAGAGTTCACACAGATCCTCAGCACAGTACATGGCTTCCAGTACAGGAATGTCACTGAATCGCCTTGAATACTTTAGTTTGTATGTTATTCCCAGCGAGTTGATGTGTTCGTCCGGAAGAGTCTTCTAGGGTTAGGGTTACATTACAAATATCTTCTCACTATTTTGAAGGTGTCAAAGAATACATCAATTACATATAAGAAAAATCTTTGCGTGGTTCAATAAGTGGCACATCTCTAAATTAAGAAATGAAAGCACTCCCACACCACAAAGCGAGGACCGAGGACATTTTGCATAACCTCAGCCCCCGTCTATCCCTGAAAGAGGTTTCTTGAATATCTGAAACATGCTGTCCCTTTTGTAAACCTGTAAATCCATTAGCGACGTGGCGTTATTCAGCGTGTCTTCATAGAGCTGGGTAAACAAGTGCAGCTTTCTCATGACTGTTGAAGGCGAGCGGTTGTAGAGAGGCCATTTGCGAGGAGATGGAGAGCACTGATGACTGGAGGCAGCCGTGTGGCCTATTACTTTGGGGAAATGGAGTGGTGACCAGAAGACTGCTGGCTCATACTCTTCTCACCCTCTGCCCTTGAGCAAAGGCAATTAACCTGGATTCCTCCAGTAAATATCCAGCTGTAGAAATGGAAGGAGATGTGCGAGTGTGATAATCGTGTAAGTGACTTTGAATAAAAGTGTCCACTAAGCAGGAAGATTAATGCGGCTAATAGAATCATAGCTTGTGTTTTGAAGTTATCAAGGACAGCTGAACATGTACAGGCAGTCAGGCCTCCTCCATCTCCTCTGTCTTTGTGCACTCTTCCATACTCACACACACTCACACACTTATCCTCTTTCCCGTGGCATTAGGGCTAGAGCATGACCTTGACCTGATTGCTGAGGAGGCTTTTTAAGTAAGTCTCCAGAAGGAGATCCAATCATGTGACACCCTTCACCCAGCCTCACCCCCTATCCTCTCTCCTGACCTTGTATGTCTGCGGCCATGAGGGGGTGGGACACTTGCCACAGGCATGCATGTCATTCAATCGGGTAATCTGTCCAAGGTCAAACAGGTTCAAGGTCGTATCAGAGAGAGCAGTGCGGCAGGATTTTGGAACAGCCGCTCAAAAGTTTCCGCCCTGTTGGAGCGCGGTGACGAGCGGGTTTAGTCATCCTCTCAATTCTCAATCACCGATAGCAGCGTATGTCAGGGAAAGGTCGTCCCGTGTCCACAGTGATTCATGTCTCACTCCCTACAGCTGCCTCGCTGTTTAAAGCACGCTGGCTCACTGTCTCTGCTCCAGAGTATTTTTATGCTAGTACGTTAGCATTTCTGCCCCCTGGATATGTTTACCATATGGCTGGGTAAATCAGGAGGCCGGCTTTCTTTGTGAAAACATACTTTAATATATCCTTTTTTTAAGGGGTTGGGGATTTAAGAAATAATATACTCACAGGGCATAAATAAATCAGAGAAAAAGACAAGAAACAATAATAACAAATGAAAAGAAATCAATAGGATTAAGTTGACGGATAATGGATACATTATTGATTCTCGTACTATAATTGTCATAATTAACAGGAGGGCCATTGGTAGGTTTTTGTGTTGTGTACCTCACACATTTTCCCACCGATCGTCAAAGGTATGAACTTGTAATTCTTGTGGTTATTTTTATTCAAAGTTGCATCCATTTATGAAGCTATAACACATCCTAGCCAAATACAAGTCAATCACATGGGACATTTAGGAAATCTACTATACTGCTTTGTCTCCAGATTATTGTTGTAAAAATGGAAAATCAAAGGGGGGGCGGGGGCACTGTTTCCCTGAGATCCTTTTAGACTAGCTGCAGCTTTCCTTTAACCTAAATTGTTACAGAAAACAAGACTTTTTCCTTAAATACAGTTGTTATGGAAAGTCTCCATTCTGTTATGCTGTCTTTACAGTATACATTTGTATGTCTGGGGTGATGACCATGCATCATTTAAAATATGTATACAGTCATTGAACGTGAATCCTGTTTTATAACGTAACTATTTTTGGATCACATTTGGGAAATGTGCAAAGAAAGGTAACATTTTATAATTGAGTTATTCTTAACGTGTTAAGCCACAACTGAAATATAATATTACAACTTCTCCCTGGAATATACAAAACAAACACATGGCCCTGAATTAGATCAAATTCAGCCAAATTGTAATTCTGCTCATAATGTCATCAGTTGAAAATCTAAACTGAATTTGATCATTCAATAGATATACCCTGAATGTAATATGTGTCTGGCATAAAAGGCTGCACACAAGGACTCTTCATGGCACAACTACATTTCCATTTTATTTTCACAGAAATGTACTGTTTCCTAACTCTGTGTGGGAAAATAAGTCATTCTCAAAAGCTGTTGTTCTCAATCATTGCCTACCTGGGGGACATTATATTCTCTTAGAGCATTTGGCCAAGAGGCAATTCAATCAAATAGTTTAAAGTATAGAAGGATACAGAATAGGGCTGCTCGATTATGGCAAAAATCATAATCTCGATTATTTGGGTCAATAATTGTAATTGCGATTATTCATTGACTTTGAAAACATCCATTTATTGGAGAAAAAAAATGTAAACAGTATGTTTTTAACAGTTGATTACCCTGAACTTTAAGTATAATTCAACTGAAAAAACAAAAAATAATAATAAAATAATAATCGTTTTATTTTGATTACGTTGTTTTAGTAATCGTTGTAAGCCATAATCGCGATTTAAAATACGATTCATTGAGCAGCCCTACTACAGAAGATGGAGATGTAAAAGTGTAAATAACTGATATTAATGAAGGTTTCTCTAGCCCTGGTTCGATATCAAAATGTATCAACACACTATGAGACAATAATTCACTCCTGTTGCTTCAAGGCCTATATTTACATCTCCCACTGCCTGATATGAAAAAATACAGGAATTAAAGAAAAGAAAGTTTTATTTGTCCGCAAACTATCCTTTCTTGAACTTTAATGCATACAATTGGTATTTTTTTAACAATATTTAACCGGCTGAAGGATTTTAGTCATGGACTGGATCTTAAGTTATCAGAGCAACAAGCTGAGCTAGCTCGGTTATCCTGCTGTGATCTGATCAAGAATGATTGTGATTGGTGGTTTGCTGTGCATGCAGAGCCTGCATGTCACTCACTCAAGTACCCCTGACATGAGAGCCGCGCGAGTTTTCGTTTTTGAAGCAAGCAGCAAAAGAATTGTGACATGTTTGAGTTAATTTGCCTACTTAATATCGCACGTCCTAAAACATTTTTTAAAACGTTTTAATGATGGCCCCACTGGGAATAACACTTTAAATCCTGACATTGTTAGCTCAGTGTTGCCTCAACTTGATTTTGTGCAGAGAGTTTTTACGGCTAAAATGAAAGTGATCCCTTGCTAGGATTTCACATTTAAAATCAGACATAATTTGCTGCCTGCCTCACACACACACACACACACACACACACACACACACACACACACACACACACACACACACACACACACACACACACACACACACACACACACACACACACACACACACACACACACACACACACACACACACACACAGGAGTCTAGAGGAACCTGTAGCTTTGGAAGTTGATCTCAGCCTCAGCAGGGGTGCCCCCCCGTTAACTGTTATGTCCAAATAGAGCAGCAAAACACAAGTGTCGCTAACTCGTATGTTATTTTAAGTTGAGCCTTGTTTGGTTATAAGGGTTATGGGGGCTATAGTAAAGTGTGTACGACGTGTGAGCTCTCACACACACACACACACACACACACACACACACACACACACACACACACTGCTGTGAGCTTGTGTAACTGTGTTTACATGTCTGGGGCTGTTGCTGGCACAAGAGCCAGACGAATGCGTGCTTTATCCAGGGCCTCTTTCTCTCTAAGCCACCTTCCCTTCCTTTTGCAGTTGACCTTGGTGCTTATGAGGAGGCAGGGCTTGACCTACATCCACCTCCTTAACTGGAACTCCACCACCGAATAAACACACCGGACACACCTTTTTCTTCTTCTTTTAAAGGCCGTTTCCTCTCTGTCTCTGGTCTTTTTTGCGACAAATAAAATGAAGATACAGCACAGCTCCTGTGTTTTGGCCCTGGCAGCAGAGAAAGTGGAGCAGAGGGCTCCATGACTCGTCTCCGTGGCACCAACATGGCTGTGTGCACTGGGTCACCATTAGCACGCAGGGGCTTAGCACCGGGCTGGTGAGAGTTTAGCGGCAGGTCAACCCTCCTCTGGTTTTTAAAGTGGAGTGTCAAACTGTGGCTGATGCAAATGAGGACACACACACACACACACACACACACACACACACACACTCTAACACATGTAGTGGCTAGCATCTGGTGGGACTAATGTTCTTGCGCAGGGAAACTGTGCGGCAGAGTGCTTACATAAGGCCCGCTAATGTTCACAGAGCTATTTTACAGTCTATTGGTCAGAGGTTTGTGTAACCAAATAAAACAAATCTGTGTTTACAAAGATGTGGCTTCAGAAGGGCTATGTGTAAAATCACTAATACACTAGAAATACATTTGATCGCAGTTTAGACTAGTGCAATACTCAAACCGCAGAAAGCACAATAAGACTAATTGTGTTCAAATACATTTTGGATGTATAATTGTGGAAATATGCAGAAATATCCTAGCCTACATATCTACAGATTTAATAAAACATCATTGTTTAAACTGTACAGAAATAAAATACTGTTTATTTTTTTCATTATTATTAAAAAATCATCAATTAGGCCAATATCGTGGATCTTATCGAAATTGCAATATTGTTCAAAATATGAAGTTATATTTTTCCCCGACAAAAGTCTTGCTACTGCTATAAAAGGATGAATCACACTAGTCTGTGGACTTATTCAGTTCAGCGAGCCTTTGTGCAGGTAAAGCGTGATAATTAAATGTCACTCTCACTCCTCCAGATCTAGCTCTTGAACAGAAGTTAAACAATGGTTGCTAGGCGACACCAAGGCACCAGTGAGTGATGATTTTCGTCCAGCACATTAATATTTAAATTAGCAGTCAAAGGTGTGCGTTGATTAGGTATTTCACAATGGCTTTCAAACAGTGATACAAAGGGCAGCAGAATGTGTTTTGTAAAGGGATGAACGTGTCAGCTGCTGTCAGGGGGACGTGTGTCCAGGAGCCATGCTTAATGTATGGACGATTACAGGAGCAATGCATGAGTGAGCTCCGCTTAATGGGCAGGGTTTGCATGAGAGCCCGCTATGTGATCAGATATATCATGAGCTAACACACAGGCATGGGCCAGTGTCATGCTACCAGGCATAAGGACAGATCCCTGATCAGCCAGCCCCGGAATATAGCAAAGACATCATCACTTTTGTAGAAGCAATGCCAAACTATAATAGGTGTCAAAGAGCAGTGTGTACGTCTCGGTAAGGTAGAGGTTTCCATTCAGCGTTTTGAATCATCAGGATCATCAGAATCACAATATGTTATTGATCCAAATGGGAAATGAGGTCATGTGACAAACAATTGTAGAATAACATGACACAGAATACAAATATTTATGGAAAAATCTGAAGTTCAAATTCAATTGTGCTATAAAAAAATACAATAATTGATACACTTGTGTAAGGTAAAATAAAATATAATAACAATATGTGTAAACATAAGAAGTTAATCAATACTGTGCAGTAAAATGGATGTCCTTATCCTCTTTATAATAATAAAATATTTTATATAGTGAAAGTCAAAAGTCAAAAATTGAATAATATAGAAAACTAATATTTATGGAAACCTAAGAAGTTGAATAAAAAAATCCGCACTTTGTCCTACAATATCACAATGATTAATATATTAAAATGTGTAAATTACACATTCACTATTTTAAAACATACCAACAACCACAGTATTTATGAAGACATCAATGATGAAAACCAGATTAATATTTGAATCTAATATTTTCTATGTGGTATGAGTATTGCAGTTGAATATTTGCACTGGTTCTAAAAGTATTGCCTATAACAAAGACATCATGTCGGGGTGTCAGGCGGTGGAGCACTGATGAAGCACTGATGAAGCACTGATGAAGCCTGTAGCTGGTGTAACCCTATTGTACTGAGGCATGTCAGACAAACAGCAGAGCCACATATAACTGGCTACATGAAGTACACCACATACATGGACTCGTCACAGAGGAGTCTCTGAGTGTCTTTTTCAACCTCTTTTCTTCCTTTGTTCCCCTCCCTCTCTGCCTCCTGCTGTCTCCCTCGATCATGCTCTGCACAACTCCTTGCACGATATTAGGCAGGAGAGAGAAAAAAATAGAAGAAAAGTGGGTCAGGGCGACCTATTTTCTTCCCCACAGTTCACAGAGGCAGAGGGTGGCGGTGTTATCGTCAGTTAGACGAGGAGCAGGGGCCTGATGGGGAGGCAGGGCCTTGTCGCGAGACGCAGCCACTCAGAACTGGGTCAGCGGCAGAGGCTACGTCTTGTAAACGGCTTGTCATACTGGGGAGAAAAGCTGCAAATGAACCATAGATTATACACCCCGAGCTGAGCACTGAGGTTTCTCCCCAGCCCAGCACTTCTGAAACACACGCACATATAAGCCTCACAGAAGAAGGAGTCTCTGAAGCACTGCCCCTCCTATAAGTTATCTTCCCCTCTCAGTAATAGCGTTTGATTACTGCTCAAAGCTCCGAGCTACACACACTTACAGGATCTGTTCACATTTCTCTTTCTCTGACACACGGGTGGCTGTCTGCTAAAAATAGCCCCCTTTCTCCCAGATTTGCTTGACTCTATTCAGGTCAGGTTATTTACTGTACCAAGTTCAACTGTGGTTTAGAAATACAGATGCTTATTCAGCTGCACTGACCTCTTTGCGTATCATCTGCGCCAATGCCACACATGTGAATAGGTAATTTTCCTGCATGGGAGATATACTTCTGACTTTTCAAAGGAAGCCCAGTGTCTGCTGTGCTGGCTGAACTACCCCATCACAAATCGTATGAGGGACTGAGTCCTGGGTACATTGTGTTCATGTTGCCCTCCAGCCATAGGTGAGACATTATCCGCAGTCACCATATATTTTGATATTGATTGTAAATGGGTCCTTGCCATCAGGCCTTGACAATTTGGAAAAAATTTACTTTTTGCAATTACAATATTAGGGATTGAGCATTTTCCCATCATTATTCTCATCATTGAAGAATACTTTCAAATGATCATGGTGCTGATATTTACTGCCAGGTTCACTCTGTATAATACACTTTGTAGGCCTGAACATCTATGCAACTCATCAACTACTTTGGATATAATAGTCCCGATTTCAGTTTCGATATCAAATATTATTAATTCATATTAATGAATTTTACAGCCATTTGTGCCATCTCGTTTTTTCTCAGTTTCAGGACCTCCACCTCGCATATAACTGCTGTGTCTGTTTGTATTGAGCTTAAGTAGAGAAAGAGCTCAGATTGAGCGTCATTATCGTTGCACAGGGGTCTGCGTATGGAGCCATGCAATGTCCAGGAGGTAGAGCTCACTCATATTTCACTATGAGGAACACATCTGCCTGTAATGAATCTGGTAGGGCTCTGTGGTGCCTCAACAGCCGAGCGGGGGGATCTATTGTGGGCCTTTTGCTAAATGTCAACACACACCAATCTCCCTGCTATGAAAACTAGATTATTTTGGATCAGAGGTAGGGCCGCACAGTTTGATCTCTAATTGCTATTATTTGACTGATATTGCGATTGTGAAATG
The DNA here is from genome assembly GCF_000735185.1 of Notothenia coriiceps. Classification (NCBI taxonomy): domain Eukaryota; kingdom Metazoa; phylum Chordata; class Actinopteri; order Perciformes; family Nototheniidae; genus Notothenia; species Notothenia coriiceps. The sequence goes on along the minus strand of NW_011340388.1, from coordinate 27,682 downwards.
ATTCAAGTTATTGAAAGGATTGATCATTTCCACATTTATTCTCATTGTTGGATAGATCATAGATTGATTTTTTTGTAAGAGTGTGTGTACCAAACAAACATGTACTGTATATGAAGTTATTAGAACACTTTTCGTAGGCTGGAATATCCCTGCAGCTTCAAAACTTCATTCAAAATAGTATTTTAACACATATTTTGCCTTCAACAAATATTGTGCTTCCTGCGATTTGAATATTGCCCTAGTCCGTGTTGCGATCGTGATCAAATGAGACAATGAGAGGGATTTCACTGCAAATAAACACACGGTTAATGAGTCTTTTCCCAATTTCAGTCCGGACTGATCATATGGTTCTTGCTCCATATAAGGCCTTATTAGCCGTATATGTGTCACACTAACATACATAACATAATATTCCAAGGTTGGGCTAAACGTGGCGGGGGATCGGATTAGCAGCCAGACTCCGGTTCGTACACACCCGGCCCTCGCCAGGAGGACCTGTCCCATGTTATTCTTAGCCCCAGAACTTAATGTCTCTGTGCAAAAGCCCCTTAACGCTAATTGAGGAGACTGCTCATGGCTCATGTCGCTCAACAACAGCCTCTGAGGGGGTGTACGCCGTCTGCCTTCCTCTGAGTGTATATGTGTGAAGGTGAGGCATGCTGGGCAGTAAAGCGGGCAGAACCAGCTCTTGGCCTCTCCAGTGTTGTGTTGGGCTTTTTCTCTCCCTTTTTTTTGGTGGTCGGGAGCCTTCGGAGTGCCTTAAGCAGATGGTTTCCAGCAGGCCTGCGTGTGACATGTGATAACATTACAGTTTTCAAAGGTCAGGCATGAAGAGAACCAGGAGGAGGGCTCTGCCAGGCTCACAGTGTCCGAACATCCAATATAGTACTTTACACACTGAGGGAGGGTATAAGAAGCTGAAATGCACATTAGCATATAGCGGTATTATATCTCTGTGTTCCAAAATGTATAAGGACACTCCACTGAACAGAGGATTCTACGTGTTTTCACTCTTTTGGCAATGTAAGGGAATATCTTAAGGATAAAACAATTCAACCAAACAGATGCTGTCTAAACAAAGAAAAGAAACACATTGCCCATGACTTGTTTCTCTGCAAATACAGAATGTTAAAGCAGCGTGCAGCAGTGATCTCTAGAGGAGTACACAACTCAGGAGAGCCAGCCGTTACAACTTACAGGTCACACTCAGGTGAAGGGAGGCAGTCTGTTTGAATCACAGACAGTATAACCTGTGTGGGTGTAACACAGTTCATCAGGTTTTGTGTTAAGAACTTCTCCCCTCGTGTGTGCTGAAACCAAAACATGTGTGTGCGTGTCACGTGATGAAGGTATTGCAACATCCATGTCATGGCAGGACGCAACACTGGTGGAGGTGATGAAACCTCCCACCCTACTGCACACACTTCTGTGCAGTGTTAGTGTGTTCTGTTCAAAGTCCTACTAGGGTTTTTCAAACACCCAGTTTTGAACACAGTGCTTCTAAAAGGGAATGCAAATATTTATTGTATCACTTGAACCTTGGTGGCCTGAGTCGGGTGCCGCAATATTTGCACGCTGATAAATCCCTTCTTTGTGCTTTTACAGTAGACTACACTCAGCTGCTCTCAGTTGACAGTTCAGAGCCAGACTTTGGACCGTGGACCATGGTGTTTACTTTGGAACTCCAGTGTTCTTCTTTAGGACCCGGCAGGTCATCATCAACCTGTCAAAACACTGGCGCCAAGACAACATCCCGCTCTTATAGCCGGAGAGCCGTGATTGGCCAATATTCTGAAGCAAATTGGGTTTGAAGCTACAGGTCATTGTGTGGAAATGGCTCAGAGTTGGGACAGTCATGTGCATACAAAACACCTCTGGGATGGAGGGCCATCTCATCACACAGGTGTATTTCATACCCCCCAACCCCCGACCTCTTTCCTGAAATGGCCCGGGCCTTGTGCATGAAGGAGGAGGAGATGGTTTTAAAAATAAATCTGTGCAGGCCGGTCAGACATTTTGAAATTCTGTTTCTATCTCAGTCTGACAGATAGGTTAAAGATACAGCATTCTGATAAATCTCTTCCCACCAGGGGAAACAGATAAGGAATGGCGTAGATTGAATAAAAGAGCTGAGGAGAAAGGGGGAGGATAGGTGGGGGGGGGG
>NW_011340388.1:18563-25507 GCF_000735185.1 Notothenia coriiceps | reverse complement strand
TAGTACTTTTTTTTTAACATATGTGACATTAAGCTGTCTGTGGCTCTTTCCTTCTGTAACGATGCATATGTCCCCTCTGTGGGACTAATAAAGGTATTCTGATTCTGAACATAGTAAAACATTTTAAATTATAGTGTCCGTCCAAAAAAAAAAACATTACTTATAGTGAAAACTACCCTTGAATGATGGGATCGGAGACTAAAAGCTTTAGGAATCCAAACTATAACATATAATAAGTACCCTGTATTAATATTGATGCAAAACAAGTGACATTTGACCTTTTTAGAGAGGTTTAGCAAAAAACAAAACACTTCTGGGGTCAATTGGGTGCATTTTTGGTCGATTTTGATTATTGACACCTCTTTTGAACCGTTAGAGCCAATAGAATCGAGGGGAAGTTCCTAAATCCATCTAAACATTACCATTGGGGAGTGAGAGTGCACGCAGTTTGCCTAAAACCGGAAGCTGGGTTGTAGCTCTAATAGCAGCTAATAGCAGCTCTAATGGCAGCTAATAGCAGCTAATATGAAATCTCCGTTTTTGACAAAAATGGAATCATTTAAAAGTGACACAGACACATTGGATTAAACTTCAGCAGCGTTATTCTCATTTTAATTGCCATTGAACACAACTTTTGATCAGAGAAACTGCAAAGGTAAGACGTATTTGCCGTTTTGGCTCCGTAAAGCTACGTTGTGTGTTGTCTGGGTTTGCCTGAGCTGCCGCGAGTTTTGGTCGCACAGTGATGATACTGATGCCTCTAGAATCTGTGGAATCTCAGCTTTCATATGATCCGATAAGTAATAAAGTATTTCTACCGTGAGTTCTGTGCTAAGTGCGTTAGCATTTTTCCGCTCAGGGATAATTCAGAGGCTCGGCGAGTTGTGTTTTGTTTCGGTAAAAATTGTTCATATTGTCAGTTAGCTGAGTTTCTTCCCGTTAAGTAGTGGGTATGACACATTAATAGGTTGTTAAATGTTAAGAAGCCCTGAGACGCTGTTTCTTGCAGATGTTGTGGGGCCGTGGGGCTCAACAGGTTAAATGAGCACTTCAGGAACCCACTGAGATGAAGGTTAACCTAGTTTTGTAGGCTTGACATAATAATAGTTCAACAAATGTTTGCACATAATATGTCATTCAGCTGAGCCTGCTAATCTCTGCGACTTACTATAAGTAACTACGGTTACATACGTTAAACCCTTGACATGTGTCCACAACTCCACTGCCCATTGAAACCAACTGCTGGTTTACTACGGTTCGACTTGACAGCACAGTGTCCGAGGAGCTGGGCCAAATGACGGAGTATATGGTAAAGAGCGTATATACAGTATATACAGTAGGAACACACTGAAATGTGATGTCACATCACCGTTTAAACAGCAGTAGCTATTCTCACTAGATCCTGTAATTCTCATGTGTTCTTGCAAATGTCACAAATGCAGCTTCCTCACAAGGCAAGGTGATTTATCCAGACATGAAGGAGGGGGGGTGACGGATAGCTCAACTGGTGGAGCTGGCAGCCCATAACCTGGGGATCAATCCCTGCTGCAGCAAACCCCGGTTCAATTCCAATCTGTGGACCATTTACACAAGTCATCCCCTCTGTCTCTGCTTTTTAGATCTGTTTCCATAATAAAGACACTGATGGCACAAACATCTTTTCTTTAGAAAAAAAGGAGGCTCGAAGGAAGAGAGTAAGGTATGAATACAGAGGAGGAAGAGAATGAGGAAGGACTGTCACATGATCACCAGACTGTAGGTACTTTAGTATATTAATATGTAGCTTCCTACTCATTTGCTAAATGTATTTGTGTGTGCTGTGCAATGTGTGACAATACAGAGTAGAAATAGATCCCATACCTCAAATTCCATTAAAAAAAATTACAAATATATTTTATATTGCACTTGATGAAGTCAGGCTGGTGTTTTAATAGCAGATGTTAACTGGAAAAAAGTACCACTTTATTTGAAAATATGGTTCCAAGGATTCATAAAGCTTTTATTTTAAAATACATTTAGTGTTACTGTTTTCAGAGTTCCAAATAAAAGAAGCAACATAATGAAATGTGAAGTGCCGTATGGTTTAAACCATTTCTTTGAAATTGTATATTCATAAGAATTACCTTAGTAAAAACACACACACACTTTTCCCATACAACTGCTCTCTGTGTGAGTGTGTGCATGTCTGTGGCTGATGGTTGCTGCCACCCCCCCCCCCTAAAGTCCCCTCTTCATGTTCCTCTTTAATGTCACAGGGCTGCTCAGATGACCTTGAGCAGCAGCATTGGCACAGCAGAGCAAGAGCCTGCGGGCGCCCTTGAACTCGATCTACAAGACAAAAAAAAAAAACCTTCACGCAGCCTGATAGACATCTCAGCCCTCCTCCNGTTCAACCTGTTAAGCACTGAGCCTGTTTTCCAGGTCTCAGGCTCGAAAATGAAATTCCCAGAACATTTAACCCTTTTAGAAGTGATAGATATAGTCATTTGTTCTGGGAATTTCATTTTCGAGCCTGAGACCTGGAAAACAGGCTCAGTGCTTAACAGGTTGAACTTCAGTGTTTCCCACGAGTCGGAAAAATACTTCGAGTAAAGTAAGAGGGGGTTTCAGAATAATACTTTGTTCATTTACCCGGGACATTGCTGATAGTGAGAGTAAGAAAAAAGGCTATTTTTCATTGGCTGTCCCTATACTGTAGGTATTGCAAGTCAACTTGAATGTTAATCAATAGCTATTTTTAATGCACATTATATATAGCAGTAATGCTTTTGTTTTAACAGTGACAAAAGTGTGCGTCACTGAATATCAAATCAAGCTTTATTTATATAGCACCTTTCATACACAGTGATAACTAAAAGCGATTCACAAAGACAATTCACAGATAGAAACAACACTATCTCCCCCTTCCCAGTCAACAGGAGCAGCACAATGACCTCAGATGGGATTTGTCTCAATAAAGTATCCCATTATTTATTATTATTACATGGCTTAGTTGAATAAGAATTCTAATTGGTCAACGGGACATTCAATGATCTTGTCTTTCTCGATAGCAGACCTCTGATCAAAGGACTATGCGCTGTCATACAAATCCGCAGAGTGAAGTCCAGTCAATTCAACATCAGCTGTTGCCAAAAAAACACCTTCTTCAGAAAACTCAGTGGAATACTTTTTGAATATTCAGTATTCAATACGGAGAGCACAGAACGTTCACATTAACTGTAGTGACCCCAGTAAATAAAAGGAAAAAAGAACAAAGGATCTTTCAGTGTTTAAAGCTTCATGGAAAATAGGATGAGACTTGTTCAGTTACAAGGCTAAAAACCTAGATCTGTTCTGACGTCATGTAAAGTTTCTGTTGCTATCGCTGCAGCTCCACCCATGGTACGCTATTAAACGGGCTATTTTTAGTTAGTGGAAGCAATATGATCATTTTGACCCATTCAGGGTGATTCAAAACCTTGAAACCTTGATTCAAAGTCCAGATCACTCTGTCTGGGATTCCTTTCACTATAATCACTGCCTCGTTGTAGTATCTTTTGCTTACTTTATACAGCTAATGTGGCCTTTAGAGTGTGATTCCCCTAGACTAATACCGTTTTATCATCCATAGTCAGAAATGAGAAATGCCTCCTGATTTCACACCAAAAGGCTGGAGTATAGGGGTGATTTTTGGACGAAAATAAGGCTATGTTTTCTGGAACAGAACTAATAGCCCTACTGTCATCTACATTTCCGCGCAGGTGTAAAAGTACAGGCAGACATTGTATGAGTCCACAAAGTCAGTCTCCCAGGCCGCTAATGGAGCCGCTTCTGGCTATGCATCAATATGACATCACAGATAACAATCTTAAGACTTTGGGAGCACTTTAGGTACTTTCAGTGCTGGAAGAGCAGAGCAAGAAACTGGCCAACAAAACACTGAGTCATTATAATAACAATCTGAGAGATGGGTGGAGGCGCAGTGATACACAGTCTGACAGAAACGACTTAAGTATTCCCATCGGGTCCCGTGGTGCGTCTTTGCAAAGACCATCTCTTGTTTGTAACAGCATCACAGTACTTCTTTTCCTAATGTATATGTTTTTTGTTTATTACGCAGGAAGCATGGATTACAACTAAAAAGGCCTCCTGTCTAATACTTTGTTTTTGGTTAAAAAGAACAGATCTTGTGCTGAAATAACTGCCAACTATTTATTTAGTTTTAAACTTAATTCATTCAAATAAATTCAAGGCTTAGGGTAACAATTTAACGAAGTCATGTACACAGGCTAAAATATATATTTCAAATTATAACCATATTCAATCATTTTAAAAAATGAACCAAAAACAACAATAGCTAGTGCTTTCTCCTACAAATACATATAATCTTGGTTTACGGAACTGCGGAAGTCAATATGAGAATCTGTGATAAAGATAAGATTCTGTCTGTTAGTAAAATATTCCTAAACTTTGATTTGTGTTGTTGTTGAGAAATAATACTAATACTCGATAAACTTGGTCGTTTTGTAGAGCTTTCTACATAAAGTTTGTTTTGCCTTGTTGGGTTCTTGCTGACTTTCATTTGGAAGCGCTCTGCAGTCCTATAGCAGCGCTGTTTTCAGCTCAACTGTGTCAACAAATTGTAATAGATTGAGTTTCTTATATAGGGGACCTGTATGGTCATATTTCACATTATAAAGTCAGATTTATTTGCAGATATCATTTACATTGATTTCAGAAAATGCAATTGATGCTGAAATGTCCTGCAGCATGTTGTAATCAAGTAAAAACAATTGTAGTGGAGTTAAAAGTTCTTTTTTTTCTTCCAAATAGTGTGGGATAGAAGTGAAGTAGCAAAAAGTAGCTTTAGCAAAGTACTTGAGTAAATGTACTTAGTTACTTTCCGTCACTGCTCATCATGTTGCCTTTGTTACAGCCCAGCTCTATGAATGGTGCCTTTAATTAACTGCAAACCTGCTCACCTGTGCCTGGCATAGGACACACACACACACACACACACACACACACACACACACACACACACACACACACACACACACACACACACACACACACACACACACACACACTGCTGAGAGAATATGTGTTCCCAGGTGGAGCAACCTATGTATCCCGCTGCATCACATGTAGAGTAAGTCTCTATGAACTGTACTTTCTACTCAGACAGGATTTGCTGGATAAGTGTCCCCTGCGCTGGTGATGCAATCCGTTTTCACCCTAACCACTCAAAGCTGGATTTGAAGCTGTGCTGAACCCTAATGAACTTTGACATTCAGAGAGGAGCTGAGGGAGACAAGAGTGTGAAGAGAGTTTCACTCCGCTCGTCACCCGGCTGGCACTGGACCATTTTGACTCTTTCTTTTGATTAAATGAAAAAGCATTTAGACTAAACAATCAATAGGTACAGGCTTGAGTCCGGAATCGCTGGAGCATAAATCTTGCGGGTGTCTGGCGTGGAGTCGTCTCTGTATCATTTCTGCTGATTAGTTTTCCCATTACTCAAAACAGATGTGTTCTATGGTGATGAACGACCCAATTATTGGATATTTGTCGCCCATTTGATATCTGCTGCTAGTCTGCTACTGTAAAGAATGTCAGTGCCGTGCTACCTTTCAAATCCACACTGAAAAAACGGAAACGTTGACTTTAATTAAATGTATTATATCAACAGATTTCACATTACTGTAGTAGGTCAGGGGAAAGCAATAATATTAAGTTGAACTTAATATTTTGTATTTAAACTTGATATTATTGCTTTCAACTAACCTAACACAGTTATGTGAAATCTGTTGACATAATACATTTATTAAAGTTCCACGTTTTTTCAGTGTGGCAGTATGTGGTTGACCCGGCCCACTTTAGTGCTTAAGAGAAGACACCTGTAACACTGGTATTTTAATACTGTATCCTCAAAGTCTGCACACCCCCTGCTCCCCTCCTGTTCACATGCCTCAGGTAGCAGCCCGCACACACACACACACACACCACACACACACAACACACACAACACCACACCCACACACACCACACACACACACACACACACCACACACACACACACACACACACACACACACCACACACACACACACAACACACACACACCTATAACATACAGTACACAGACACGCACAGCTGAGGATTCATTAGGCTCCCTCCTCTGTCTTGCTGCCTCCCTCCCTCCCCTCCTGGTTGGTGTGTTGGTGTGTGTGTGTGTGTGTGTGTGTGTGTGTGTGTGTGTGTGTGTGTGTGTGTGTGTGTGTGGTGTGTGTGTGTGTGTGTGTGTTGTGTGTGTGTGTTGGTGTGTGTGTGTGTTGTGGGGTGTGTGTGTGTGTGTGTGTGTGTGTGTGTTGTGTTGTGTGTGTGTGTGGTGTGTGTGTTGTGTGTGTGTTTGTGTGTTGGTGTAATGGGCATTCTCCCCTCGTCCGGAGCGCTCCCTCTCCTCTTATTTCTCTCCTCTCTTCTTGTTTTCTCTCTCCTCCCTCCTGCCTCCTCCTTCTCACTTCACTCGCCCCCTCTCGCTCTCCTCTCCCTCTCTCTGCTTGACGGAATGGCAGCGGATTACAGAGAGGACACAGTGACCTTGCCTGACCTTGCTGCACAGCCGCGGAGGTGGGGGAAGACGAGTGCTAGGGTGGGGCAGACGGGTGCCATCGGACTGCAGAGTGTGGCAGGTGGGGCATAGTGGAGGGAGGGGGGGCACTACTAGGCACTCGCGCGAGATCAGGTCAAGGAGGACATGACATCGAGTTCGCACACGTATAAGTTGTGGGTGAATAGTTGCGTGATGTGAATAGGTGCAAACATCATGGGCGGTAGTGATGACATAGTTGTGTATAGTGATCAGAATCAAAGCATAAATCATAAACGCGAAATAGATCAAGCGTTCATAATAAACATCATATATTTCTAAATGACAGGCTTACCACGCCGGCGCACCCCCT
>NW_011340388.1:617-18527 GCF_000735185.1 Notothenia coriiceps | reverse complement strand
AACAGAAGAGGAGTGAGAAAAAAAAGGAAGAAACAGACAGAAAGAAGGGGTAGAGGAGCCACATCAAAACAGCTTTAATTGTTAATATCAAGAGGAACCATTTACCATAACCGAACAGATGCAAGTGGAGTTAGATGGCAGCTGAGAAGTCTTACTTAACCCTTAGATGCACGAGTGGCTGGACCCGACACTCTTCCATAAGTGGGTCAAAAAGGACCCGGATTAGAATAATATGTGTTTTTATGCTATTTTTGTCATTTTGGTTAAGAAAAATCACTTGTATAATATTTAATATTATATTTTGGTTCACACAAGCAATATTTTATATTTAATTTTAGACTTTTTTTTTACATTTTGAATAAAAAACGAAATTCCATAGAAAATGCATGAGGGTCATTGTTGACCCACTTATGGAAGCTTGGGGTAGTAATACAAAAACTACAATTTCTTAAAATGTACATTTAAAATTTGAATGGCATGATATCCAAAACATGTTTTTTGAGGAATAGCTGGAATATGAAATGATACAAAAATATAATTACAAATATACTCCACCACACCGGGTCAATAAAGACCCACTTATGCATCTAAGGGTTAAAAAAGGTTTTTGCCCCAAGGAGCATTTCAAGTTGTCTAGAACTATGGTTGCAAAAAATGCCCAGGAATATTCAAGTTGGAAAACAGGACTAAAAAAGATATAAAGGGACTAGTTGCTAATGCTGTAAATCAGAGCAAAATTAGTAGAATTATATATCAAAATAAAACAGTGGGTTTAGGCCTTTCTGTGTTCTGTTGAAAGTAAGGAAGACAAAGCCCAGGGGCCTCATTTATAACGTTGTGCGTAGGATTCACGTGGGAAGGTTGCTTACGTAGTACAAAGCAAAAAAATAGGTACAGAAATGTTCCAACATTTTCCGATTCACAAAACATTGCGTACCGGCGAGGGAAGTGCGTACGGCACGTCCTACGCCAGTTTCCCTTTTATAAATCACAATCAACTCGAGATGCGGCGCAGCTTTTGCGGGCTTCACGTAATGCCCATATTTGCCTATAAATAGTCAAAGAAACGCCCATTCATTCATTCATGTTTTATGAATCAAGTAGGCTATCGAACGGCATAAAACACGATTAAACGTGATAGTATATAAAACCATGCTCGTATACAACCTATAGAAATGCAAAAGGGCGTCAGTTTAAAGTAATTCTGTCCTTTTGTTTACCGCATCATTTATGAGAACACATTTCTTAACAAGAGAACATAATCGAGGGGTGATCAATAACTTTTGCCTATTTATTTCTTTCTCAAAGTTGTGTTTTTGTGTGCACTGAGGAGTCTCAAACAGGCATTTGTTTAATCATTTTAAGATTGGATTTAATCAATGTTTGAAAATGAATTCTTCATATATGATACATGAGAGGTAACATTTTATTCATGGTATTATTTCCACATATTTCTCTCCATTCTTCCTTCCGCCAACGGTGTCGCAGTTTCTCGTCCCTCCCGTGTTTGTGCTTAGTGCGTACGCATGGGTCAGAGTTTGCGTGGAGGACGACACATTTTCACGTCAAGTAGGTTTTTTATAAATCGCAAACATTGCGTATATCCCTTTTTAAAAATGAGGCCCCAGCTCATTACCATGGACAGCCTGCAGTCCAAAATGCCCATTAGTGGGAACAGCAAACTTAGCCACAGATGCTTTTCTGCTCTGTTTCCGACTCTTTGTAACCAAGCTTTATTGTTTGTGTTCGGCTGAGACTCTTTCAGTGTTTAATGCATGTTATGCTCTGTTCATGTTAGCACGACTTTGCTACAACTTTGCTTCCATGTGCAATGCACAGAATGAAAGTGTGGTCCTAATGATATCAGGATTGCAGTAAGGCATTTCGGCCTCTGGCTTTGCAACATCGCTTAGAAATGATAACCGATAGACATTTATAGACAACTTTGATGATATATCTTCATATTGCCTAGCTCTTGTCATAAACAGACAGAATTCATATTTAGCTAAACAATGATTTGACTCCTCTGAAGCATGCAGTGTCAAATGTTGCATTCAGTGAGCGAGCAATATACATAATTGGGAAAGGTGCTTTGAGTAATAGGCCGACAAAGTGGGGTATGTGCAAACTCATCCTAATTTTAAAAAGATATGTTTTACAATTGAAAGTATATGGGAAAAAAACGACTAAATTAGCATCAAGCTACATTCAACATGGCAACAGGAAGCTAACAAAAACCAACAGATGGTGATAACAAGTTGTAAACTGTGTACTTTGCTTTTGGCTACTGTCTGCTGGTTCATTGAAATATCATACAAAAACTATCAAATCTACTCACTCCACTTATGTAATCAAAGCCTTAAAAAGCATGTTATCCTTGTACTCAGAGGACTGTGCGCTGCACGTGATGGCCGGACGCACTGAGCATGCAAAAGACTCATTTGACTAAATTCCCTATTTCATTTTCATAATGAGAGCCCTAGACAAAAACACTGCATCACTTCCTACCAGAGAGCATTTCATTAGGAGGTAACTCAGTCAATAGCTTACAACTCACTAAATAATGACAGAAAGTTCACCCGGCTAGTGAAATCAGAACGGTAATTGGGGAAACTCTACCTGTCAGAAGCACTCTGTGGACTGGGGCAACACGTGTTGACTGGGGACGCATGAAGAGGAGGCATAAAAGAGGTTATTTTGACTAAGCTAGATAAAAAAATTACAAAACCTGCCTACTTATTTATACCGACGGGGGGTTTACTCTGTCTTTTTATAGCACTGAGATTGGGGGATGTGTTCAGGATCAGGGAGACATTAAGGTAGTTTACCAGTTATGCTTACATATATATAGACATATCTGTGTCACCACACTGCTTCATTGAATAGGACTGGATTCTTACCAAATTAAATATGACTATATTCTTATCTAAATAAAATACAAACCCTGTTATTAATGATTCTAATGGAATGCCCCCCTCACAGCCCATCCTGCTCTTTAATATAATTTTCCAAGTCCCTCAGAGCAAGCATTAGGATGATTTAAAAAACAAAACAGAAAGTAGGTCAATGGGAGCGTTATGAAAGGCATAATGAAAGCAGAGATGTTCCCTTTTATTTGTCTGTCCCTCAGACCTCTGTCACACGCCATATATCTCCAATGCACCCCGAATTACTCACAGTGAAAATAAAAAACTCTTTTAACCCAATAAAGATAGACATCTTGCTGACTCACGGCAAAAGCCTTCTTAGGGCGGATGCCAAGGATATTATGGAAAAGCTGCTTTTCTCTCCAGCTTTCAGGGCAGCCTGACAGTGGAGCATTTGATCTCAATTGCAAAGTGGCCCATTTCCCTCAGACATCACCACTGCAGTCTGCTTCAAGAGCCCCGCTCTGCCTGCTGGTGTGCCGGCCGTGGGGCAATCATCTGTTCCCATTTCCAGCACCAGTGTTTACAAAGGGAAAATGTGTGTTGTTTCGAGTGGGAAATGAGCCCCATTTTGGACGGACGATGTAAGCAGAAGATTACCTCGGAGCCCAATAGAAATGAACGAGGTATAGATTGATAGTGGCCACGGCTCATTAAGAAGGGATGTGTGTGTGTGTTTAATTGATGCACTAATTCTCAGCCGCTCAGGAAATGGCCCTTGGGTGGGTCTTCCAAATGGCACACAAATATTTACTATGGACACAAACATTTCCGTAAGCACATCCATGCGAGCCTGGACATGTAAAGAGAGGGGAGCGACTGTCCTGGGCTCTGATCCGCGCCATGATATCATTTTCACTGGCTACTCTGGCTGGGTTCCCCCCATCAGCTGGGCTATGAACTGGCTAGATGACTCATCAGTGTGCATGCATTCATCCATGCTCTCTCCTAACCCCAAGAAGTCTTTGTACTCATGAGTACAGATCGAGTTAAAATCCGCCCCCTCATCCAAGGCCGTTCGCAGGCCGAGCCTTTAGCACTCTGTCCCATTTTGTCTAAGATATTAGCATTCACACACTGTTCCTCACATTCAAGAATGGGATGATTCCTCCCAATGGATGGCCTGTGCTACTTAACACAACAGGTTGCAGTCTTCAGCATTCATGTATCACATTTCCATTATGTGTGGTACACCCACACGGAGGCATGTCTGCTATGCATGGCTTGTTTGCTCAATGCATTCTTAGAAGTGGGTCACAGTGCCCTAGTTCTCATTGTGTGGGTGTGCATAGGTCTGTGTATTTTGTCCTGATTGACTTATCTGCAAAAACATTTCCTTGCTGTAGCTCTCCCGCTGTTCAGAACCGTGTTATTCTCTTGTTTACCCCTCTCAAGGTGAACAAGAGCTTTTAATTCAACTTTCCTCCTCGGTCACTTGTGGAGGTTCGGGACAACCACGTTTGGTCAGGTAGCTTATGTTTTGTCTTATTTAATCATGTCAGGCCATATTGAATTTACAAATAGCGGTCACGCAGCATGTGTAAGTGAGCTACCCCGATGAGAGAGTACAGCAGAGCTGGGCTGCAGATTACATGAAATAATATTGTTTAGGCATCGCCTCTCCTTTTAAATTCCTTTAACCTTGACTCCCCTTAAATGTAGGGAGAACACATCTGCCAGCCTGGTGTCAGACATTAGTAATACACACCGCTTGGGCAGCATTGTCACTTTTTATTAACGCCCAGAGCTTTGCATGGACACCAGCTGTTGCGTCAAGTGGAAAAAGCCTTGGCGGAGTGAATGACCTTGACTTTAACTGCCGCTCCTTTGGCTCTTCCCCTTTTTAATTCTTTTGTTTGGTCTCATACATTTTAAATGGCCTAAGTGGATTACCATTCCAAGCAACGAAGGTCATTCAGAAAGCCACTTATTTTTAAGATAACAAAAAGGAGGCTGTATTACAAGCAAGTGTGTTCCTTCCTGTGTGTGTGGGTGGACTGTGGAGTGGGTGTAATCTGGAGGTCAATGAAGGAATGAAATGAAGGTCACATTGAGATTAAATTCACGACACCTGCATCCGCACATTTTCATGTTGGCCTTCTGGCAATTCTATGTAACTTAGACAGCGGCTGAGAGTGCAGTGACCTTTACTGTTTCTGGTGTCTTTCAACTACAAGAGGAGCGGAACACAGAGAGGAATAGACGCAGAGTGGACCCCTCCCTCCCACATGTACGTGGCCAACTGTAGGGGTAAAAATCACTTTAGAATGGTGCTTGCTCTGTCATTGGCTGACATTGTCAAGGATAATGGATAATCACCACAGAAACGGCTCATTGGTGCTCTGGTGTTCCACGGTGGAGGAGGGGGGTGGGGCGGTGGAGGTCAGGCTTTTTGGGTGCCACCATGAATGAGATGACATGTTAACAGATGTGTAAGGTCATTTTAAATGTATAGACCAGGGGTGATAATGCAATAGTAATGCACACATCACACATTGTGAGGAGAGCAGGGAGAAGTGTGCTTTAGGGCTCAGCGCAGAGGACAGCTTTCCCTATATTAAGGTCATTTATCTGTTCGCAGAGCTCTGTCACTGAGGACAACTGATTTCTTCTTGCCCTTGCTGTGTGACACCGACTCAGTCATGATGTGTTTCTCAAGAGCACTTTGTTTAAAGCGTTATTTGTTCTTTACAGTAGATAGTGAATGCTGCAGCTCTGTATATAATCAAATCAAAGTTTATTTATACAGCCTAATATCATAAAACATGTTTGTCGCAGTGGATTTATAGATTAACAATAGATAATTCAAATTACAGGAACATTACAAAAGATATGATAGATATACAAAATGAAATTGATACAAATAAAACAAAAAGAGAAAATAACATAACACGTAGAATTTAGGAGGATAAACATACTGTAGGGCAGTGGTTCTCAAAGTGGAGGGCGCAGAGGCATGACAGGGGGGGGCGTGAGAGACCAGGAGGAAAAATAGTTATTTGAAAATAATAATATGATACGGTACTATTACGTCTGAGAGAGAGAGAGAGAGCTAAGTTTAAAAGGGTGATTTGTAAAATATCCACAGTTCTGTTTCAAATGGGTGTTGAGCATGCCCCCGGACCCCCCTATAAAAATAGCACTTTACCCCTGCTTACACCTATATGCCGTGAGCTGATTATCGAGCCTTCATTGTAACAGTCGCGGGTACATTGTGTATATGCGTGGGGATTGTTGCAGTACAAAATTCAACTGTACAGTAGCTACCGGGACATTAATGGGAAACCCTAAACCCACAGCACCCCGACTATTTGTGTTGGCCACTGAGCCTGACTTGTGTTGGGGGGGCCCGAAAAAATGTTTTCTCCAAAGGGGGAGCCTGACAGAAAAAGTTTGAGAACCACTGCTGTAGGGTAATCTTAAACAAGCTCTTACTATATAACATTTTGGACACTGTCATACATACAATAAGCATCCGTGGGTTTTGAAAGGTGCAATACAAATGTAAGTTGTTATTATTATTATTATTATTATTATTATTATTATACATAAAGTCATAATGTCTGCTCTGCTCTGAAGTTTCTCTGGGCAAAAACATAGACAAGGTCAACTGTAATTCCAAAGGTTCACTGCCAGCAGCAGAGAGATTAACGTGATTTCCCATGTTGAAACTGTGTCAGTTTTTCATTTTCACTTACATTTTTCCTCTCAATAACTGGGGGGGGTCGGGCTGTTTACCGGCATATGAGTTACTTTGCCAAGCTGTATTAAAGGTAAACATGTGTACTGTTTACTGTGCTGATCAAACGCAGTGGTACAGGGCATTCTATTATAATTGCTCTAAGCTTACTGGCAGGAAAATAGCTCTAATCCTGACAATCTAAGATTAGCATGACATCAGACGTCAGATGGCCCAGTATGACCAGGTCGGCTTTTGTTGTTGTCAGATTGAGGTCATGAGTTTAGAAATGGCCTTGGACTGTAATTGACGCTTAAGGGCCAATTTTGGTAAAATTGTTTTATTTTATACAATGCTTTACGACCTTAACGTTTCCAACCTGATTGTTTTCCTACTGCTACTCAGACTTAATTGCGCACTGATCCACCTAAATCCATCGTCTAATCCCAGCTAATTTTCAAGGTGGCATTTAAAGAGCCACCTTGCCGCCCTCACTGTCATGACAACCTGTGGACCTTGTCCTCATAGATGGATTTCAGCCTGATTAGAAGCCTGCTACCTTGTTGTTTTTGGCCCTCGCCGCTGAACTCTGTGAAGTATTTAGGCTAGTGGCCGTTTGGGTTGCCGTGGCCTTTCGTCATAATCAGTGTCTGTCCTGGTGTGTGACCCTCTGTGTCGGTCCACTCAGCGGACACTAAAGGTGAGGGCGGCATCGGGGAAGGACACAGACAGCAGCTGAGGCGAGGTGGAAACTCTGTATTAATTAACCTTTATGGGATGCGGCCAGGACTGTCGAAGGTGTCCTGTATCCATGGAAACCACTCTGACAGGGTTCAGTGCAGAGGTCTCCCAGGGCAGTGCCGCTGACACTGTCATGGCAACTGACAGAGAGCTCACCCCAGTGTCACTGGCTTGCCCTACTGACAGTGGTGTGGTGTGACAGGTGCACCTGATCCTTAAACCACCCCCGAGCCCTCAATACACACTCACTCACTCACACACAAGTCTAGTCCTGCTAGTCTGTTAGTTATATCCTTGCTTTGATTCTCCACCGCCTTTGTACTGTAGCCGTAAACACGAGTCACATCACATCAATTCAGTTACACAGAAATAATTGAAAAATTGACTTGAATTGAGTGTTTAATATAAACACATTTCACATAACTGTATTGGAATAGTTGGAAGCAATAATATTAAATTGAACCTATTATTTCTTATTTAAACGTAATAGTATTGCTTATACAGTTATGTGAAATCTAATACAGTTATCTTGATATAATACTTTTAATTAAAGTCAACGTTTTAGTTTTTTCAGTGTACTGCTCTTATCTTGTTTCTCATTTGAAAACAGTTCAGGCTCAAAAGCACTGAGCTATTCAACGATTCACAGGTGGCCAGGTGTTAATAAACACAATGATGGGGTGAGAGTAAGCTGCCACCACAGCGGCTTTCACTTAATCTGTGTAAGAGTATGCATGCACATGTAAGCACGTCTTCATGTGCATATTCATGCTTGTGTTTACTCTTGTGGGCATATAGGTGGGTGGCTGCGGCTTTGTGTGGACCGGGGCTTGCTTCATGTGAGATGCTGCTCAAGTGCATAAGGAGCAGGAGGTGGCAGGGGAGGATAATCCACTGAAATGACAAGCTGTATATGAAATTATTCACAGCTCTTACAAGGCCCTTCACTTTTGAAAGACATTGCTGTGAGGGGCATACAGCTCAAGACCTAAATGTTTTCAAGGTAGTGGGCTAGAATTCTCAATTTGGAACCAATCAGGCCTAATCTACATTTGTCGTCTGTTCTGTGGCTGCGAGGGGAGAGTGCAGAAAGAAGGAGCCGTGTGCAGTCAATCTGAAATGTTGCTAAGTAACATAGATGGCAGACAAGGTGGTGAAATGAATGTGATATAGTGCTGTGTAAATCCCTGCTTCTCACACAGTTTCTCCCCCCTTTTCTCTCTCTCTCTCTCACTCCCATAGGTCCCCCATGTGAGATCTGCCAAGCTGCGAGGCGCCACTGACGGAACCTCAGCCAGGCCTTAGGACAGACACAGACCCAAACATCCACAGCCACGGAATGTGTCAACATATTTGCGGTGAAATCCCGCTGACTCCTCGCTTGCCCCTCATATAAGCCGGGAGCTCGGCCTTCTGGGATCCTACAGTGTTTAAAGGCATACAACAATGCCTGGGGGGCCCACCTGCCCCAGATTGCCTGCAAACATGGATGCTGTTACACCACAGTGCTGACTTTGCCCACTACAGAAAGAGGTCACATCTGGTCAGTGCACCCCCCCCTTCCCTGCAGACTCACTTTCCATTGCCTTCTTTTTGGTACTTAGGAAGTAGGTAGGAAGTCCATTACACCGTCAGCCAGATGACCTAGTGGACATTAGTTTCCCAGTAGCAGTGCTGTACCATACGAGTGGATCATAGTATTGAACATGACTCATGGGGAGGAGCCTGGCCCTGAGACACACAAGGATTCAGCTGTTCTAACTTATCTGGAAGGTTTACTGATGCATCCAGTGGTAGCCGGGCCTGGGGCCACGGCGAGCGGGAGATCTGAGGCTGCCCACAGCAACCAGGAGCAGGGCGACAAGGTAGGCGAGCCTTTCCAACTGCCCAACCATGGCCCCACCGCCCCTAAGGCTGGAACCAATGGGCCTACGCTAGGTTCTTCGCAGAACCTGAAAAAGGCCCGCCTACTGCGCTCTGCAGCCTGGAATGATCCAGGGACCCAGCGGATGAGCTCACCCCCAATGGAGCTGAATGGCCAAGGGGGAGTCTTGCAGAATGGAGGGCTAGAGGGATCTCCTCATGCTGGGGAGAGCACCCTGTTGGCTTCACTGCTTCAGTCGTTCAGCTCACGGCTTCAGAGTGTGGCAATGTCTCAGCACTCCACTAAACTCCCCAGTGAGTGTTCCTCTCCCTCCAAGGCCCCACCTGCAGACAAAGAGCCCCGTCCTGTGTATGGGACTGCCTCGAGCCGCTTAAAGGGCCTAATGCGGAAGAGTAAACTTCAAAACCACAGCATCACACCCTACAGTCGCCGGGGACACAGCCAGGACCGCCCACCAGAATCCCCTCGGTCAGTGCACAGTGCCACGCCCCCCTCTGCTCCTACAACTGCAGAATCAGTGTCCTGTGCTGACCGTCTGAAGGCGGTGGCCAACATGGTGAAAATCCGTTCTAGTCCAGCACCTTCACCCAAACCCAGTGTGGCCTGTAGTCAGCTGGCCCTGCTGCTGTCCAGTGAGGCCCATCTGCAGCAGTACTCCAGAGAGCACGCACTTAAAGCCCAGCTCTCTGGAAGATCTGCCAGCGAGAGACTAGCTGCCATGGCAAACCAGCAGCTAGGCCCAGACAACAGGCCGCCTAGTGTGGGGGGAAGTCTGCCCAGTACCCCAGATACACTAAAACCCATTACAACGCAAAATGGAATGACGGCAACAACCACAATGACAACAACACTCCCACGGACGGCCCTGTCCAGTCCTCAGGGCCCCTCTTTGCTGCGTGGCCAAAGCTCCCCACCCACTCCCCCAAAGGCTCCAACCCCAACTCACAGCCAAACACCTAGGGAGAAGCGTGGCTTTGACTCCCGTCCAACTCGCCCCCCCCAGACATGCAGCAGCTTGCTCCTGCTGCTGCTCAACAACCACAACAATCAGAAACAGCTGACCAAGAACGGTCACCTTGAGGACAGCTGCGGCATCCTGCCAGCAAGCGGCTCCTCTTCAGTCACATCGGACAGCGAGTGCTCCATCCAGGAGAGGAGTCTGACGAAAGATAGTAGCGATGCAGAGAGTTCCTACTCCAGTTGCTCTCCCATTGACCTCTCCATGAGAAGCCGGCCCAAAACACATTACACAGGGCCCAAAATGTCTGTCCCCTCTTCCTCCCTTTCCTCTTTCTCCTCTGCCCTCTCTTATTCCAGGACAGTATTTTCCTCCCCCCCGGTGGCATTTTCTCCTCAAACCTCCGCTCAACCTTCCGCCACCTTCTCACCATCCTCTACTGCTGTGTCCTCTGTTTCCATTGCTAATTCTTCCTCTTCCTCCTCCTGTATCTCTACCTCCTCCCTAGACAAACTAACAGAATCGTTATTAAACAAGTGGAAGCCAGATCCATCAGGCCCAAATGTGTGCAAGAACAAGGAGCCTGAAATGAGCCCAGACCCAAAGTCACACTCTAAGGTCACACTCATGCAGCTTCTTCTTGATCGCAGAAACAATGAGATGGGGAAAGTAAACAAAGGTAACCCGGAGTTGCCACTTGATATAACTATGGGCACCATGTCTCGAGGCCAACCAACGGGGCTCGTGGCCTGGGAGGAGAACAGGACAAAGGGTGCCCTAGATAGATCTGAAGCCCAAGCCCAGCCCCTCTACTCACTTAACCGTGACCCTAGTGGTGCACTATCCCCTTACTCTTACCCCTCCCCCCATGTCCAGTCTAGCCCATTGGATTTGTGTAAGTCTAAACCCTTCCCTGCTGAGAAGACTTCAGAGCCTGCCTTCAGTGCCAGTAAACTGTTACAAAATCTGGCTCAGTGTGGCACAGCTCCTTCCTCCCCACCCATCCCCTCCAGCAAAGGGCTGGTTCAGGAGCATGATGCCAGCAGACCCCTCGCCTTATTAGAAAGGCTCAATGCTCCAATCAACAGGACCACCACCACTCCATTCTCTGACGGACCCTCAGGCAGCGGCACACCTTACAGTCAGAAGGACGCCTCTCCTCCTTCGTCACAGATTGAGAACCTTCTAGAGAGGCGCACTGTGCTGCAGCTTCTTCTGGGAACAGGCTCCAGTACTGCTACAGTCAGCCGCAAAGATAGGTCTGGTGGCAGTGGCCGGAGGAGTGTCGAGGTTTCAGGGGGGTGCTACGAGAAGAGCCCTGGAGCCCCCCTCACCTACGACAGCTCCAATGGAACCCCTTTGGACGTAAAGGTCAAGACTGAATTCATGGAGGATGTGAGACCGTCCTCGGCCAGGTCTGAGGACTCAAGTGGCCGAAAGAGACATAGCGGCTCTGAGAAGAATAGCCCCCTCTCAAATTCTCAGCAGGACTTCAAAATAGAACCACGGCCTGCAGAGGTCATTGCAAAGTACGGCCTGCTCAGCCAGCTGCTAAAACAACAGACTGCTACCTACTACACCAGCTCTGCTGTACAGGCCGAGCCCAGGCAGGTCAAAGAGGAACAGAGGGAGTACCCGAGCCCCAGTCCTAAGAAGAGACGCCTCTGCTCTGACCGGACTGACAGTTTGAATAATACCATCTCTCCAAGAGCAGTGGACAGTGGCGACAGAAACATGTTTGCATCTTATGCTGTTCAGGAAGAGCTTGACCATCAGAGGAGTGTGAAGGAAAAGGAGGCTCCACCGAGCGAAACCTTCACCAGGGAAAGTCGGGGCTTCAACGTGCTCAAACAGCTGCTGCTCTCAGACAACTGCCTGAAGGAGCTGTCCCAGCAGCCCCGGGGGACC
Organism: Notothenia coriiceps; assembly: GCF_000735185.1. Lineage (NCBI taxonomy): Eukaryota > Metazoa > Chordata > Actinopteri > Perciformes > Nototheniidae > Notothenia > Notothenia coriiceps. The sequence goes on along the minus strand of NW_011340388.1, from coordinate 6,429 downwards.
CCCAGCCCCTCTGTCCTGCAGGGCAACGGCAAGGCTAACGGCGGCATTCTCAGTCAGCCTGCCCACAATCACAGCTTCCTCCACCTGCCCGGCTGGCCTCCCCATGGTTCCCTCAACTCAGGGCTTCCGAGTAATCTGAGACCACTGCCCACCCCCCCTGCAGGCGACAGCCCTGTCCACACCCCCTGGAGCCACCACCCAGCTCCATGGCCAGTCACTCAAAAGCGGGACCACCCTACTCTAGTCAAGCAGGAGCCCGAGAGCCTTGCAAGATGGAGCAGTCAGGAGAATGAGGAGGAGGAGGAAGAGGAGGAGGAGGAGGAGGAGGAGGAGGAGGGATGTGACTCAAACCTGGACTCTCCCCGGCTCTCACGGGCTAACCCCATCTTATACTACATGCTGCAGAAGGGCAGCATCCAGCTGAGGAAGGAGCTGCAGGATCAGGCAGAGGGAACCCCGTCTGTGGTCCGAGTTAAAGAAGAGCCAATCAGTGAATTGCATGCATATGAACACAGTATGAGCTCTATTCCGCAATCAGCCAACCACAATGACAAGCACAGCCATGAGAGCCAGGGGCTGAGCCAATCATATGAGTAGAAGTTGTATCAACTACAAAAAAATACAAAGCGGAATCAAATTCACTGACTTTACCCCCGCCCCTCCCCCTCCCTTTTTTTTCTTTTGAAAGACTTGCCAAATTAGTTTGATGGAACAAATAACGAAGAATACAAAACTGTTTTTTTATAAGGTGTAACAGAACAAGTTTGAATTCATATACTTGCATTGGTTTCTCAATTTTAAATACTGAGGTCATGGAATGGTACAAAACAGGTCTATCTTAGCAACATGTAGAATTGATTCAACCAAAACTACTGTCTAACTCACAACCTTTCCCATCAGTGATTATCATGCACCACATATTTCATTTAGTCAATGAACAAGTACTCCTTTACAATTTGGCCCTGTTTGACTTTTAATGTGTATCTGAATTGTAAACATATCAATGTTCCATGTCCCCTTTGTTGCCTGACATACACTGCAACACATTTAGAAAGAACATTTCAAGCAACATTTATTATTGATGACAGTGGACATTTATTTATTTACTCCATCAGAACATTTTCAGATAGACAGAGACCCATCAGTTTTAGATAAGATTCCAAATAAAGTCATTCTAGGGCAGACACAGCGGTCTATTACAACAATGTACATGATCAATTCATCCAGAGGAGGACCTTGAAACACACTGCAGTAGTGAGGATCCTACCATGATGGATGCTTTGTCTTGGTTTTTCTCAAGATTCAGTGTGGCATGATTACCAATAAAGGGGGAATATGTTAATGGAGGTTTGATAGTCACAATTCAGTGAGTTATGCTTTCATTTGAATGGAACTTTTAAGGGCAATATTCGACAGTGCAAACTCAGGGTGTGAAGATTGTGTTTGCAGATTTGAGCAGATGGGTTGAAGTGTGTGTAGTGCTTACGGTTGAGCAACTGTGTGAAACAGGTTTCTAGAGCAACAGTTAACAGGCTGCAGTGTCTGAGAAACACATCTCCCCTTCCTGGGTAAACCTACACCAGTTTCCTTCATGCACACAAAAAGTGTAAAGCACATGGCTTTTTCTTTTCTCTTCATACAAAGCACCACCTAAAGTTTGCACTATTGAAGTCCCCGTGTTCTTTAAGAATAATTTAATGGCATGTAATTTAAAAAAAAGTCAGTATTGTGATCTGTTGAGAATTTGACAGTTTGTGATTTTTTTTTCATCATTTTTTAACTGTTGTGGTTTTTGGACATCTTTTTTATTTTCGTGGCAGTCTCTCAACTCACAAAAGAATTGCATGATAACTAAGAGAAGACCACAGGTACATCTTTGTTTTCTAAACAGCTGGATATGTGTACCTGGCCCCGATCATCACTGCAGCATTTGGCTGTCTGGAGGGATATCTGGTATCTTGTACTGTATTCTTTTCAGTTAACGTCAGACACGGCTTGATTCATTTAGTCTTGTGATCCTTTTATTACATATACCTATGAAGTACGCCTCTTCAATTATCAATACATTTTCACAATGGTTAAATATATTTGTGTAAATAGTACTTTCAGTATGAAGGATGACTATTTTGTAATGTTTAAGAAAAGATAATACCCTAGTTTTTAATGCCCTGAATGTAAATATGAATTATATGCGTACAAGTGTACATACAAAGGCAGAGGATGCTATGCCCATCTTTTTTGGTTGGTTTGTTCTTTGCATGTGTCTCTATGTGGTTATGATAATCTATCCTGCGCTGTGTTGTGTAATAATGTCTGACTCTCCTCACTGCTGCCTGTTGCATGCAGACGCATGGGAACTACCTGTGTATCCCTACTGGTGAAGGGGGGAAATGTCAAGTCTTAAAATAGGTCTTTTTTATTACTGAGAGGTTCGTTTAGAATATGAACAGTCCCTAAATAACCACAGACTGTTGAGCAAGATGATTAAATTGTGTGAAAAATAAACGTGCATTGAATATTTTTGTGATTTTCTTTTTCTGTTACTGGTTAACAAAGCTCTGGGAGAGAGCTTGGGGCTATAGCGGGGGATTGACGTACAATCATAGATCTGCATTGTGCATCTGAGAAATACATTTGTAGCAGCAAATATAAAAAAAAGATGTTTCATTTTTTTCATGTGAAGACTTGAAACATTATTTCCTTTTTTTATGTTTTCATTTTTGGTGTTCATTTGCACTGATATCTCAAAAATAAAGTACTAAAATGCATGACCTAGTATCAATGTGTTCCTCTTTTTCTAGTTTGCCATTTAGAAGTGTGTTCTTCTACGAACAAATTGAGGATGTGGGCAAGTTTATTATACATTATGACATGTTATCTGGGGACAGCAATAGTCTTTCAGGGAATACATATGGGTGTATATTATCTTAAACAGTACATGTGTTTTCTCATATTCTCTTGTAGAAGGGTCATACAGTATGCAGCCAGTTGTATTCCTGTGAGTAGTCACTTATTATGACTAAGGGTAAGAAATGTGAAGTTTGTTTAGTGATTAAAGTCTATCAAGGTGTCTAGCCATGCTGTGAGGACTTTTGGTGTCATTTGGAGAAGGGCTTCAGGAAACCTATTATAAAGTAACTTGTAAGGACATTTTGGCCCCATATAGATATCTGATTTGCCTTCAGTAAAGAATATTACCATTTGAAATTGACATCAAAGCCAAACTGCACTTTGTATAATCAAAGGCTGGTCTGAGTGAGAGGATGTCCTGCATCTGGACTAAAACCACTGCTTCTGAGAGGGCTGCTGTTCACTACAGTGCAACAAAGGCAGGAAAGACCTTGAAAGGGGGGGGGACTCATAGAGGTCACCACATGGGCACTGAATGCCCAAGGATGTGCCTTACAGAGTGGAACAGTGTATCTTCTATTTAGAACCCCATGGTATAAACACAAACCTTATTTCTTGTTTTCTCTGTAGAAAGTTGTCCATTTCTCCTTGAGTTGAGCGAAGCAGCCTGTAGCGTGAGACTCCCCAAAGGTAAAGATGAGTTCAGGCTAAACTTCCCCTGCCCTGTGTTTGAATATGAAGTCCAGTGAGCGAACAGACGGCTTTTTGTCTGCAGTGCACTTTTAAAAATCGCAGCGCAGTTCCTCGGCGCTGACTTCCCTTTTATTTAATACTCCCCATGACTGGCTGCACTCTCTTTAAACTCCAAGTAACCTTTCCCCTCCATGAACTTCTCCGTTTCAAGATCCTTATCAAGGCTGAACCGCCAGTAACCCCTTGATTTCCCCCGATTGCCAAAGCAGCGGCGAACATAAAGGAGGGAGTCACAAGTTTAAACTGAGGTCAAGGTGTAAAACTTGACAATCGGCTGTTTGTCTGAGGCTGCTCGCTTTGATTTCCTGACATTAGCATGAGGCTGACAGGAAGTGAGCCGGCACATCAGGAACCCGAGGACCGGCCAGTCCCACAACAGGCACTTCACAGAATTAGCCCCAAAAAACTATTTACAGAAACTCGATTTCTGACTAACAATTGAATTGCTTTGACATCAAGGGGCTTATCTACATGGGAACACATGAACTACTATTGTGCAGACATGTGAGTGGTAATGAGACACTTTCTTGTTAGGTGCTTTGTTTATTCACATGGAGGCCATACAGAGCTCACACTTGTCACTAGTTGTCATGGTGATTGGTGTGATAAATATGCTGACAGATGTTCAATCACCTCACATAAGTCATTGAACTCTGAGCACATGGTTTGACCTCACTTATGTAAACACACACTCACACACACAAACACACAATGTAAATTAGCATTTTATGAGTCTCATGACCCGATTTGGAGTACCTTGGAGGCAGAATATAGTCATACAAATTGTAAAATAACATACGTTTCCTCCAATAAAGATACTAGTAAAAGTCCTTATGTACTTTGACTTGAAGTAACACTCCTGCTCCTTCATGAGAGCAGAGTCAGTGAAGAACAACTTGTGAAGCTGGTGCTCTGAGAGGGGGGGTCATGTTGGTTTATTTTCCTAACCTTCTCCTGGTTCCCCCAGTGGGGCCTTTGCGTTTGAAGATGTACCTCTTTGTGAAGTCGGTTCCTTAACCCCCAGGGGTCGCAACCTTTTGCCTCCCTCTCCGCCCTGACCTGGATGATCCTGTTTCCCGGGGCAGGATCAACTGTTGGCCTGCAGCTGTGGCACCCCCCCTCCCCCCCCCATCCTCCTCCTCCACCACACACCACAGCTTACAACCCCCCCTCTCCAGCCCATTCTTCTGAAATTTTGTGTAAATATGACAAGTGGCAGCAAGTCCTTTCTTTCCCTTAATGCCTGCCTGATATCCTCTTGGGGGGGGAGAGAAGTGAAAAGACTGCTTCACAAGTGCCTGTTAGAATTAAGACAAAAGAGTAGAATGCAAGAAATCATTCACTGAAAAAACTGAAATGATGAATTTAATTAAATGAATTATTTCAACATGTCACATAACTGTATTAGGTTAGTTGAAAGCAATAATATTAAGTTGAACCTAATCCTTTTTTATTATTTGTATTATTGCGTTCAACTAACATAATACAGTGATGTGAAATCTGTTGACATAATACATTTAATTAAAGTGTCAGTTTGTTCAGTGTAGGTTTTGATCTGATTATTGATAGCTGTTTTGTAAAGCTTATTGGTGGCCATGTGCGGCAAACAGAGCCAATGTAATATTCATGAAGAGTGGGAGCGCTGTGCCCCATGCAGCCTGTCAGCTGGAGGGATGATGGCTGACACTGGAAGAACATGGATGATATTGCCTTGTCAGATAAGCACAAGGGTAAATGTTTTACAAACTGGCTGGGGAGAACTAGCAATGTCAGTCCCCACCTGCCAATGTCTTCTTCTGCCTCGTCTTCAGAGGAAGCTCGCTCTTGTTGAGCCTTTTCAATGACATCCTACCAGAGGTGGGACATACTCACATCTTGTACTAAAGGTAGAATAAATGGAGGAATACTCTGTTATAAGTGAAAGTCCTTCAATCAAAATGTTACTAAAAGTATAAGTGTTGGCATCAAAATAGAATTAAATTACCAACAGAGGTGAGAAGTAACTAATTTAGTCAAGTGCTGTAAGTATCATTTTGAGATACTTGAGTTACCATTTTATGCTACGTTGTTCTTCTACTCCACTACAATTCAGAGGTAAACTGTGTACTTCTACTCCACTACATGTATTTAATACCTTTAGTTACTTTACAAATCTGGATGAATGATGTGAAATATAATCAAGTGTTAAATCAGACTTTAGTTCCACCTG
>NW_011340388.1:0-589 GCF_000735185.1 Notothenia coriiceps | reverse complement strand
GCAGTATACAAAGTCATTACAACTAGCTGCACCTTTACCAGCTTTGAGAACACTTTAATGATCAATCATTATAAAACATATGAGAGAGATGGACCAATCTGCAGAATGAGTACTTTTACCTTTGGTACTTTAAGTAAGGAGAGCAGCAGCAACATGAACACAGTGGCAGCAGCAGCAGCATTAGCGAGGCAGAGGCAGAGGCAGCAGACCTGGCAGCTTAAATAGAGCGGCAGGTCTAGGAGAATGTGATTGGTTGGTTGTAAGAGGGACGAGGCGCGTCAGGTGTTAATGTATCATTGGTGCTCCAGTTGACTGCCTGAACTAGCTCGCAGGCTTCGCCCATATCTGAGTACTCCTCCCACCTCTGCACCTGACACACTTATTTGCCGACAACCTGAATAAATAAAACCAATATCTTTCCCAATGACATGAAATAAGATAAGATAAGATGAGAAGGGGAAATGCAGTTTTCCACTCTGTTATTGTATACACACACACACACTAGAAATACATGCATAGGACCTAGACTTGAACGGGCAACTCTCCACCTACCCGTATTTTTCCGTTCCTAAGCCAGGTCCCTCCAGAC
>NW_011340387.1:0-5855 GCF_000735185.1 Notothenia coriiceps | reverse complement strand
GGGTGTGTATGTGCTTATATTTCCAGGCGCCATTACGTCTCTGCGCTTGGTCAATAACATTATGGAAATGTACCGTGGAGTCTTTGGGTCTCACTGTTTGAGTTGGATAACAAGGCTGTCCAATGAGCCTGTTAGCGCGGAGACAGTGACAGAATGAGGTGTTTGTATTGTCGCACACTGTATAGCAGCGGGAGGGGGAGAGTAGAAGAAAGGCGGCGGGCGAAGTGAAAAGTACAAGTGATCAAAGTTCCACACTTCCCTTACTCCATTTACCAAAGGAAACATGTGCAAACACATTTTCTCCCTTTGTTTCCTCGCTGTCAAAGTTTCTGTTTGTCGAGTTTAATTGCTTATCAGAATCAACATCAGGCTGCAATTTGAATCCACTTGCATAAATACGTTTATTTTGGGCTGTGGGATGCTTCAACACAGCAGTGGTGGAGAAAGTATTCAGATGTTTTACTTGAGTTAAAGTACCAATACCACACTATAGAAATACCCAATTACAGGTAAAAGTACTGCAACTAGAATGGAACTTAAAGGAAGTATTTAAGTACAATGAGGAAAATGTACAATTTTTTTATTATTTCAAAGCAGAAAAAGCTAATCTTCTCATTAAAGAAGCTGCAACTGTGATTTTGTTTTGCATACAATTGCAAGATTGCTGCCAATTCATTTTTATTTCAACCCAGCATGGTTTTAGTAACTTAAATCAAATGTTGGATGTTCTAATCTATACCAAATAATTATAATTCAAGAGTTGAATCTAAATTGTGTGTGTCAGATTCATAATTTATAAAGTAATTACGAAATAAATCTGTGAAATAATTTAAGTGGAGTTGTAATGAAGCTCTTGGTGCTGGTTATGAACAGAGACAACAATAAGGAGTGTCTCAAGGATTTCCTTTATTAATTATTGTGAACTGAATTGAAATGTGCAGACAGATGCAAAGGCACACATGTATTACTTGTTATTGAAAGGGGTGTGTGGTTTTAAAGAAAGGAAACAAACATAAGCATTATCTACCATTAAAGTCTAACAATTTACCACAACCTTTTACAACTACTTCTAAACAGATAAAGGATTCCACTTAATACAAATGTACTACTAAATCACTAACATATACTACTATCTTCAAGCAACAACACACATTACTTACTTGTAGTCAAGGACGCACACAAACTCAACTGCTTAAGTTCCAACTCTCTACAAGTCAACAGCTAGAACATGAAAGGGGTGTGATAGCTACGGAGAGAATGTCTCCACCTGTGCTATCTTTCCATTATCTAAGCAATCTGTACAGGAGTACAAATACACAATTATTTCCTAAATATAGTATAGTAGAAGAATACAGTATTATAAAATGGAAATACTCGGGCAACCCAGCCACAGACTTGTGGATTTTCCGATGCCGACAAATTAAGTTGTGGTTTATCTAGAGCGCGTTTTCCTTAATTGCCTTGGCATAATTATCGCCATTCTCAAGACAATTTCCGCGCCCGGAGAGGTTTGTTTTGTCTGCCATTTCCGAAGTGCATGTGTGTAAGAATAGAGTCCAGTGGGAGATTTGAACATCTGTGTCTCACTGCCTCTGTTTGCCCAGGAGAGAGCTGAGAATAGATGATTTGCCTATAAGGAATGTGCTTCAGCAGGTGGAATATCAAAAGGAAGAAAATAAACGATATAACATATGGTTAACCTTGCAATTACTTATACTTTTGTAGGGTTGCAGCTTGCAATCATTACACTTGAATAACGCCATAATTATGTTGTCTTTCATGGGAGTAAGCATTTAAAGAAGACAAATTGAAATAGAGAAAAGGTTGTTGTTAGGGCAGCTATTCTCAGACGGTTAGTCCTGTAAAATGTTTTTATTATTTACTTTTACCCAAGAGATACATATTGCAAGAATGGAAACTTTAAGGAGGATGTTGGCTGTTCTTTGAAATGTGACTTTTATATTAGCTTCATTTAAAAAGAAAAAAAAAACAATATTAAAGCTGACCTATCATGCAAAATGCACTTTTGTGCGTCTTGTATACATGAATATGTGTCCCCGGTGTTCCAGGGAACTCACCAAGTGTCAGAAAACACAACCCTCTCTATTTTCTTCCATACCCAAATCTCTTAAAAAGGGGCTGCAACGGATCTGATACAGACTGATCCAGATATGAACACTTCTATGACGTCACAGAAGTGGCGCTACGGCTATAGAGTGGCGAAGTCCCTCCCCTTCTGGGGGAGCTCCATGGGACCTTATTTCGGAAAGATTATGTATTGAAGTCAATGGAGAGAGAAAGATTATCTTTCGATCCTGTTTGAATTGTGCCACGAATTACACATATGATGTTTGTCAATTTAAAAGATAATTTTGCAAGTCAAAAAAATTAAATGTGTCGTAAAACTGTGAAGTAACACATTTGTTTGTGTGAAACGCTGAATGAACTACATCTCCGGTCTAGCAGAACAACACACGTCACCAAGATGGCCGTCACTACTGTCTTGTCAACAAAAGGATTGGCTACCCTCACTATCACCACAATGAAACACGTCCAGAAGAATGTCATGCAAAGCTGCCTGCCTGCCTTCCTTTGATTCTCTCTGAACTGCCTGGTCTTTTTAATGTTTAATGTCAACCATTTGTGCAGATAGCGTGAAGTAGAAAAGATCGCAGATGCTAATGTAGCGTTAGCATTTCTCCCCCGGGCTTAAATTGTGTATTATAGAATGATCACCCCGGTGTGACAGTACTCTTCAAAGGGTTCACGAAATATGACTACTACTCTTACTGTTTAACATGTTGGGTTACTTAATGTTACTTCATGTTAAGTCTAATAAAAATGACAAGGCTGTAATGCTAACTAACGTGCTAGCTACTAGCTAGGTAGCTAACTTGATCCAGCCACTCCTGGTCCTTTCATCAGACGGGAAGCGAAAGAACGAGCAAGACCCATTGCTGGTATGATAACAACCTGGTACTAAGCACACAGGCATCTTGTTAAAGTTATCTTATCTTAGCCAGCTGATCTTAGCTATCTCTTAGTGGAGGAAAAGAGTTATGGCATCACTTACGCGACTCTGGGATTTGTAGTCTTTCTAGTTGCATATTTTTCATAGTCTTATATTTCAACAGTTTTACGACAAACTGTGACTTTTTTTACATGGAAATGATTTTTTAAGATTGACAAACATCATATGTGTAATTCATGGCACAATTCAAACGGGATCGAAAGATCAGTTTTCTCTCTTCATTGACTTCAATGCATAATTTTTCCGAAATAAGGTCCCATGGACCGGAAGTAGATGGGCGTAACTTCGCCACTCGATTACGTCCAAAACAGTCGGGCATTGTTTCTGATAGCAACTTTCTGATAGTGCCGTGGGTCCAGGGACGCCCCTCCCTACAGGCCGATCACGCAGACTGCGTGTGGCCTCACCTCGCGGAGGGGGCTTCATCTTGCGGAGGGTTCTTCATTTTGCAGAGGGAGCCTCATCTGAAGCGCAAATGCAGCGCACCTACAGTGTAAGGGCGCCACAGTTTCGCTGCTGCGAGGCTCCCGTAGCAACCCCCCCCCCTGTCGACGCTCGTGACACAGAGGGCCTCATCATATAACTTTGCGTGGGGCCACAAGTTGGCCAGGGGCGGCCTGCGTGGGTCCACTTTTCCGATATTACATCACATCGGACGCAAATCTGGATCAGCTCCGTTGTACCCCCGTTTTTAGAGATTTAGGTACGGAGGAAAAGAGAGAGGGTTTTGTTTTCTGACACTTTGTGAGTTCCCACACCGGGGACACATATTGATGTATAAAAGGAATCAAAAAATATATTTTGCATGATAGGTCCCCTTTAAGTAATTTTTCCTCTACAGTTACTTGCACCTCCTTCCCGTGCATCATGACCATCAGGTTTGATTGGGCGGGAAACCATGTGTACTACTCTGTGATATCTCTTGGCCAAGTACAAAAAAAGGTATAACAATAACCAAATTGGCAGATTTTGTGACTAAAGTTCCCCATGCCGCAACAATGAGCCTTTAATGGCAGGAAGAGGTGTATGAGAGAACATTAACAACAGCTGCACTTAATTTAGGTTAACCACAGACTTGTCTCACAGTTAAATGAGACACAACAATGGAATGGAACTGTTTGTTACCTATTCTGTGTGGTATGGTAGTCTATGCATCATAAATCCAAAAGTTTCATTTAATTTGTGAAGTATAGAAGTCAGCATCACTGTTCAGTTTTTTCTCTTCTCAGCAAAAATATGTCCTATTAATTAACTGAGCGATACAGAGCTCCCCACTTCTTGCCAACTCACATTAAGATCTAAAATCGGCCAAAAGAATGTCTCTAAAAACTAGTGGTCGGCCAAAGTTCTCTACAGTCATTGCACACTACAGAAATCCCAATTACACTGACAGCTAAAGTGTCATTCCTCAGGAGTGAGCAACAAAGAAAAGGGTTGAAAAAAAATCTATTATTCTGTCTGTCAAATATTGTGTGATTTAACATGATTTGCATGACTTTGGTCTTTGATGGTCTGTGATTCGAGGAAAAGGTTGCTTTAATGAGAGAAAGTTACATATAAAAAGGCTTCACCTTAATGCCCTTATGTGTTTTTCTGTTTGAAGTAAGGAGTTTGAGGTTGGCAGCCAGATGGAGATTGCACAAGTTGTGCAGACCACAACCATCACCATCACGTCACCATCAGGATTATATCGCAAAAGAAAGACTGGTTTTTGTGAAGACACAATGTTCAAGAACACTATTTCCACCCTAACTCCACCTTCTTTGACTTTGACCGTTAATAGCAAACATGTGTATCTTACATGCAGAAAAATATTTACTTCACATTTGTGGATTTTTTCCAACGAGGAGGGGAGGAGTATGTGGGATTTTGAATTCCCATTAGATTGCAATTATTTGACGAAAAATAATAATAGCAAGGGGTATTGCATTTCAATAGGACATGTGTTAATTTGTCTTTAGGAGCAGGAAGAAGCTCTCCGGCATTTTAGAAAATGTCCTCCACAAGTTTCTGCATGGAATTATGTTTAATTACTTTTACAATTGCCACCACCACCGTTAATAAAGATGTCACACATAAAATAAAATAAATAAAAAACTATAATGATTATATTTACAATGATCAAATGGCCATGCGTAATATAAGAGACTCACAGAGAATGATGACCTTTGCAGTTTTGTTCAGCTCTACGTTTTTATGGCCACAATAACCTCATTATGTTTTATTTTCTAACTTTGACAGACTCGGTTTAGTCTTATCTCTATACAGGACTGTCTCAGAAAATTAGAATATTGTGATAAAGTTCTTTATTTTCTGTAATGCAATTAAAAAAACAAAAATGTCATACATTCTGGATTCATTACAAATCAACTGAAATATTGCAAGCCTTTTATTATTTTAATATTGCTGATTATGGCATACAGCTTAAGAAAACTCAAAAATCCTATCTCAAAAAATTAGAATAGTTCCTCAGACCAAGTAAAAAAAAAAGATTTATAACAGCAAAACACAATCAAACATTTGAAAATGTCCATTAATGCACTCAGTACTTGGTTGGGAATCCTTTTGCACGGATTACTGCATCAATGCGGCGTGGCATGGAGGCAATCAGCCTGTGGCATTGCTGAGGTGTTATGGATGCCCAGGATGCTTCAATAGCGGCCTTTAGCTCATTAGCATTGTTGGGTCTGGTGTCTTTCAGCTTCTTCTTCACAATACCCCACATATTCTCTATGGGGTTCAGGTCAGGGGATTTGCAGGCCAATCGAGGACAGTAATGCCATGGTCAGTACACCAGTTACTGGTGGTTTTGGCACTGTGGGCA
>NW_011340386.1:12663-16800 GCF_000735185.1 Notothenia coriiceps | reverse complement strand
CACACACACACAAACACACATTGTTATTGTAGTGTCCATGTTTTTGTGTCTGTAGCCTGTGCAATAAAATAAAATAAAAAAATAAATAAATACAAAAAAACATAAATACATAGTTTTAAGCATCCTAGATTTGCCAACCACATAAATCCTTGCCCTTGCACACACTCATTTTTTTACTACACAAGCATTTTAAGCTTGATACATCCATTCATGCATAATCAATAGCCGCTAGCTGATGTTTAAACATTATTTTCTCTATAGAAGATCATCCCCGAGGCCTAGAGCTGATCGGTGCATTTAATGCATGAGACTCAGAGATGCATCACCGCATCTGAAATCGAAGAAGCGCAATGCAATCATTTATCATCAGCAGTTGAGCAAAAGGGTTTAGATACTGATACAGATATAATGTGAAAAGAAGGAGAGATGGAGTAACATGCATGAGAGTATACTGTAGAAAGAAGAGACACATAGGAAAGTTGGTGCAAGAAAAGATGGACACAGTGAGAAATAGAATCTGAAGCAAATAAAAAATACCAACATTTTCCAGCTGTAAATACATTCATAGAGATAGATTTCCCTTTTATGAAAACTGGATTGGATGACGTTTAATTTCATGTTCAGTGAATCTAAATAGTATTTTTCATGGTCTCCAATATTGGCTTTCTCTTGCTCTACGTCCTTTATCGTCTGTGTCTTTACCTCACTATCCGTCAAACCCACAGCTACTCACAAAACGAGTGAAGGAAAAAAGGACTAAAGGAAAGAAAAGTCAGGGCGGATGGAAAGGAGGGAACCAGGAAAGAGGGAGGGCTATGGAGCCGGTGTCATGTTTTTTTTGTTGGGACAGAACAGTGAATAAAAATAGGTGGTCACTGTGAACGCAGCTTGTATCATGCACCAGCCTAAATACTATTCTTACACACGCTATCTCTGCAGCAGACGGAGGTTATGGGCGAGGCAATGTACACAATGTGACCTAGATGCTGGAAACTAGGCTATAAAGAATGGAAAAACACATGAACACACACACTGTTACGCAGTTGGTCAGTGGCCTGAAGTATAGTTTGCAGCTTGGTGTGTAACCATGTGGAATGTAATAATGATCGTCATTACCGGGTTATGGAGGGAAAAAGGTTACTATTATGTTAAATTACAACTCAGCTTGTTAAATACAATTGTTTAATGTCCTCTGTTAATCTGGAGTGAAAAATAACCCTGATAACGTCACAGTGAGGTCAGTTGTTGGAGCTTGAGCCATACTATTAACTGCTTTTGTTCTTTATGTATTTGTTTCTTGTAGGTCTCTCAACTGTATTAAATATTCAATACTAAATCACTGCGATGCCCCTTTAAAGCTACTTATTTTTGGCCATTGGGAGCGATGGAACAGTGTGGGAAATAACCCTGACGTATGAGCCTCTTATAAAGTTGTTATGCTGAATGTCGTAACAAAGACTCTATACATCAGTCACCGAGCACATGAGCATTCATTTGGAGTAGTGTTTTTGGTCCCTTGATTAATGTTTTGTAATTCTAATATTTACTGTCATGTTCGCTCTATTTTGGTCTCCACCAACTCGCTACGAGAAACCTTCATCGGAAACTGTTGGCAACTTTTGTCAAAGCCTTTTGATGGAAAAGCAAATACATTGGCTAGATCGAGAAATGCCATCAGTGAGTTTCTTTGTTCTACGTTCGATGGAGAAATACTCTGCAGTTTTGAAAAGACTGATGCTATTGCAGCTGAACTGATGCTATTGCATCGACGCAGTGTGAGAGTGAATCCTCTCTGTGTCATAAACCACAACCATAGCATGCTATTCCTGTAGCTCCAACTCAGAACTCTGATTGGTCGATAACCGGCTTTCCTTGAAATGGATTTCTGTGTGGTCCCGTGACTTTTGCGTATTACTGCGACCACAAAGGCAGAACAATGACCTGGAAAAGGTAAAACACCAGGCCATAATTCTAATTCAGTTAGTAACTACAACCAAACATGCATTATCTTTATGCAGATTTGTCACAGGTATCAAGACACTTGAGAAAAGTGGCACACGTGTGTTTCGTAATAAATCCATCAGTAACCCTGAAGATGTCCAGAAGCTTTATCCATCCGGCTGTACTGCAGTGTTTCTCCTTGTCTCTGTCTACCTGGTGTCAGGTTGACTCAGGTCTCTCTCGAACCGGATGGCCTGCTGTTGATGTGTCAGTCTGTGCATTTGGGTGATGGGCAGTTTGCCTCTTGGCTTGCCAGTTTCTCTGTCTAGATCGCTTTGTTTCTTTTTCTCTCTCTCTCACACACACACACACACACACACACACACACACACACACACACACACACACACACACACACACACACACACACTCACACACACACACACACATACACACACACACACACACACACACACACATACTTGCTTTTTCATTTAGTATCAATCAGTCTGGTTGGACAGCCGACCTTGAAGAAGCCCTTTGATTCTGACCATGCCAGTATTTCTGCTGCACTTGGGACTTAGAGTAAGAGGGCTTTTTTGCCAACCACTCTAATGCACTATTACTCTTTCCCCACTGCAGTGTTTCCTTCTCCTCTCGAAAGAAACAGTGACACAAAGTGCCATCTACTGCTCAAAATGCTGTACCACACCCCTGCTTTTTCCACCATCCAACTCCTCATACCTGAATACAGTTCACGTTTTTTGGGAGTTGCAGCCAATTGATAATACTTAATGGTTGTTGCGTTTCATTCTGCTTCATGCAGCTGTATTCTTATTGATAACGAATCCTGGACAGAAACCTATTGAATCATTTAGTCCACACTTCAATTCAAAACAACTTGCTTTGCCAGAAAAGCAATGTCCGGGGAATTCGAATACACCTTGTTATCTATTCACACTAGTTTGCCAAGTTCTCAGTATTGATTCTACATTTTTTTTACCTTAAAGGCACAGTTTTAAAATTCATCGAAGAGAACAGTTCATTGCAACAAAGGCTAACTTGCTTGAAAACATACCACATGTTGCTACATAAAATAACAAGTGGTCTTTTATGTTATTCGCTGCTTTCAAGTGTTGTGAACTGTCGGCATTTAGCTCTGAGAAGGAAATGAAGGAACACAGTCGAATAATGTGATTTACGGATAGAGATTAAAGAGCCACTGCCTACAGACAACAGCTGCAGCCTCTTGAAAGTCCAACACCTCTGGTAACACATGCATAACCTCAGTCATTTTTAGATAGGGCAAATGCCACAGCAGGGACATGAACCTGAATGATCCCGTTGTGAATAATCATGATATCATATTGATCTCTTTGCACTGAGTTGCTCATGCTGCACAACAGCATCCATCCATGAAGCTGGTAGGGGTGCAGTGTCTTGCTCAAGGACCCTTCAGAGGAGCAGATGTTTGCTCTCATGGGACTGACTTGAACCAAAAACCCATCGGGGGGAAAACATTCCACCCTGCTGCCTGATGAAGAGGAATGGATTGCTGCCTCCAGCGAACGAGGATAGATACAGCTGTTCCGTTTGCGATTCAGTTGGCTTCAAAGGTTCAAGATTGAAATATTCTGCCAAACTCACTCTTCTCTCAGACACGTCTGTCCTTTCTCTAATTCATGAGCCCGCTGGTGGATTAAAGCAATTGAAAGTGCAGTCATTAGCCCTGGAGCTCAGGATCACTCTGAGTGGAAGGGGGTCAGGTAATGTCATTTTCATGGAAGAAACTCATTCATTATTTTTGTCTTCTGTGACAAAGAATCATATGAAATAATATGCCTGCCTTTTTAAGAATCAGAATCAGAATAGTCCCACAGAGGGGAAATGTACGTTGTTACAGCAGAAAAAGAGCAACAGACAGCTACATATGTTACATGTTACATGCATTAAAAAGTATTAAAGTACAAAAATGAAAAAGTTATGATATAATAAAAAATATAGTAAAAAAGAAAACAACAAGTTACACAATTTACAAAATACACATCCTTAGACAGTAACGGCCCGTCCACACTACAGCTTCAAAAAAAGCTTGCCGGCGGGCGTGTCTGAAGCTCGACCAACAACCAATCACATGAATCTCCCGCCCCTGACACACAAGCAGCGGTTTGATTGGCTAGAGCTGCCAAGGCACAC
>NW_011340386.1:10839-12592 GCF_000735185.1 Notothenia coriiceps | reverse complement strand
CGCCAGGAAAGCTCCGCTCTGCTACCCACAATTCAGTTCGGCGAAAAGCGAGGCAACGTGACGTCACCCCATTCAAAGTGAATGGGCAGACGCGTTGGAAACCGTTTTTAAAGCTGTCGAAGCTGTAGTGTGGACGGGCCGTAAGAGTAATCCATAATAAGCACTCGTGTTAACTACACTTTCCTACTGGTAAAACCTGGAATCATACACGTAGAAAACTCTTGTAAGTATAGAAAAATGCCAACAGAGAAGGTGACTGTAGTTTGACGTTCTCCTAAGAGTAAAATTACATCTGTGATAGAAAAATAACCTCAGTGTCATACAACGACACCAACAAACGCAAACATGTAAGGGAATGGATAAATATTGAGCTGCCTGTCAGAATGCTCACGCTACATGTTAGCACAAAGAGCTGCAGCATCAAATACTTGTGTGGTTAATAGATCTATTTAGACCATTTAATGTATTCAAACAGCTGAAAAAGATTCCTATTAAGGATTTATTTCCTGGAATACTGATCCCATCCCAGCAGGGGCCCTATTATGCTAATTTCAGGTTTCATATTTGTATGTTGTGTCTCTACTGCGTCATGTCTCCATGCTCTAATGTTCAAAAAGCTCTTTATTTTGCTCATACTGCCTGTGCTGCAGCACCTCTTTTCACCCTCTGTCTGAAACCAGAGCCTAGTCTGCTCTGATTGTTGTGATTGGTCAACTGCTTAGAGTTATCCCGCCCTTTAGCCTATCACGTACAATCTGTTTGAGTGCTAGCCAATAGAAGCGCGAGTGTTAAGTAGTGATGTCACTATGTTGCGGAAGTATACAAAGGACTACAAACAAGATGCAATCAACCTATACTGTAACTTTAACATAACATTCATCTGTTTGCAACTCACATATGTCATATATACCAATATTCCAAATACTGTATAGACTATTCTGCACAGTTTCTATCATATTCTATTTCTATTATATTCAATTTTATTGTATTTACTTGTACTATTGTGTCTGTTTATTGTGGTGCACTGACAATTCATCATGGAAGACTTCACAATAGACAAAGTTAACTGGCGAGATAATGAAAAATTACTTATTTAAAAATAAAGTACCAGTGTTTCCCATACATTCATTTATTTGTGGCGGGCCGCCATCATTAAATAACGTCCGCCCGCCACAAATGGATCTCATAATAAAAAAAAAATGTTATTATAATGTTTTTTTTTTGGTCTAATGGATAGTGAGGTGGGCTGAGGATCGGAAGTTTGCGAGTTCAAATCCTGCCTGGAACACCACTACTAGTGTGCCCTTGAGCAAGGCACTTAGCCCTCGGTTACTCCAGGGAGAATGTCCCTGTAATTGGTCATTGTAAGTTGCTTTGGAATAAGGCGTCTGCGAAATGCCTGAATTGCAAATTATAAATTATATTTTTGGGAGAATAAACCCCACAGATCCTCAACTCCGGTGTGTTTCACTCATTAACAACGAAACACAGAACAACAAGAACGTTGGGGGTGCGGGGTGCGGTGCCCCCACAAATAGAACCAAATTCTGTGGGAAACACTGAGTACTATATATGTTTGCAAACTGTAAATAAAAATGAATACAGTGTAAACTAAAGACAGCAATGGGGACAAAGGTACTACATCTTGATTTCAAAGCTATACAGTATGAACCATGCAATATGAGCAAAGCTAACCCACTGTCCATAATCCATCAACACAATTTACTTCAAACTGACATTTTTCATTTGTTTG
>NW_011340386.1:7108-10820 GCF_000735185.1 Notothenia coriiceps | reverse complement strand
GTGTGCCTTGGCAGTCTATACAGTATGAACCATGCAATATGAGCAAAGCTAACCCACTGTCCATAATCCATCAACACAATTTACTTCAAACTGACATTTTTCATTTGTTTGTTGTTACGAACTCTACTCTACAACTAGAGTAATTGTGCACAGATGAATGCCAGAATGAATCCAACTGTTTTCTGCTCGTTGGCTGCTGCGCTACAGCTTCTCTGCTTTTTCATTGCATGAGAAAGTCATATTAGATCTGTGGAAAGTTGTTGTGACATCCGAACAGGACATCAGTGCAGCCACTAATAACATGACAGCTATGTTTGTATTTTCATATCTATTTTTCTCTTCAAGCAAAAACCAAATGGCGTTGTGTTAAGAGCATTACGCACACTTAATTTGGTGATGTAACAGTGCACTTAAGCAGCAGAGGGAAGCATCTAACGAGTCCATTTGGGAAGTGAAACGGAAGAGTTCACTTTTTTGCATTTTATTCTACATTCATATTTCAGGTTTTTGCAGAAGCTCTTATTCAGTCAGTGTTATACTGTATGTGGAAGCAGAGTCAAAGATGTAATTCCTTCAATGACATTTCAAGCTAGAGCAAGAAAATTGCAAACTAAATTGCCTTTTATAATGTGTTGTTGCAGAAACTAATGTGAGGTGTTATAAGCTATGAAAAGGACTAAGGACACATTTCAGTGGAGGAGTTTAACACACAATAAAATCGAAATATATATCAAATATACCTTACCGTAACTCTTTTTCCAAATAGTGTTTTACTTGCAACACATGTGTCACTGCAGAGATATTACAGTAAATACCTTACAGATAATGAAACACTACAAATGACACGATAAAGTGAGAACGGATTGAAGAAAGGCAATCATTTAAAAAGCCTGTCTGTTATACTTTGAGCAAATGATTGAATAGACTTCCTCTATAAGATACTGCATTTTGTGGAAAACAGAAAAGGCCTGATGACCTCTTTAGGGGGTGACGAGGAATTGACCAAAAGGCTCAACATTAAGCAAAAACTTGATTTGACGTAAAGGTAAAGAACACGATAAACACATAAAAAGAAAGAAAGGAAGGCTATACAAAGTAGGGATGTCCCGATCACCTTTTTTTGCTCCCGATCCGATTCCGATCATTTGATTTTGACAATTTGCCGATACCGATTTTTCCCGATCCGATCTTTATGCAATGCATTAAGAGAAAAAAAAGAAAAAAAGCATTCAAGTTGTCCCTTAAGGTTATTTTTTTATTTAAATTGGATATTCTATCCAACATGGATATAGCTTCTTTTTTTCACAGCAGCATTGGATCAGTTCAGTTGTGCAGCATTGGATCAAAACAAAATAAAGCTTATCAGTACTCGTTAGCTTACTGCTACAATTAGACACTGCGCCCACTCTGTTGCCAGATTTGAGAGAAATAAGCAACCAGGTCTATGAAAACAACACATACATGATGTTGTGTAATTTGAAACCAAAACTAAGGCCTCAGGATGACTTTAAGACTTGAACATGGTCATTTTTGTTTTGGAACATTGAATAAAAAAAATAAAAAAATCTTTTTTTTTTTTTTTTAAATCCCGATCCCCGATTTTTTTCTTCCGATTCTGATCTTTTGAAAATCACGTGATCGGCTCCGATCCCCGATCACGTAATCGGATCGGGACATCTCTAGTCACTATTTTAAGAACCGTCTGAAAGGATGATCAGCCTGGTGGGCAATATTTCTCTGCTCTGATGTTGGAATAGCATAACTCCCGCACGATATATCGTTTCGTTTGTAAACCCTGTGTGTAAACAGTTTAAAGGGTTAATGTCGGCAGGATAGTGATCTGTGTCTCTGTGCATTTATATGCTCTTAATCCCCCTCATTTTAAACTGCAATATAAGTCTTGCAACTTATCTCAAAAGCACAAGCACGGCCAGAAGGCTAACATGTTTTTTATGCACTATAACTCCGTTTTTGGCAATAAAACATGAAAAAAATGTAAGTTGAATTTCGGGTTTGGGTTGTGGAGTTCAGATAGACTCAGCCAAGTGGGCAATATGGATCTGAATTAATGAAATTCAATTTGTTATATAACCATTTAATACAATCTTTGAAGTGTTCCACCTGCCATCACTGCCAAACGGCTATGTTGGAATACATGTGTCTTTTTCGCTGCATCACTCCCACACGCTATATCATTTTGTTTGTAAATCCTGTGTGTAAACAGTTTAAAGTGTTGCTGTGGGCCTGATGTTGATCTGTGTCTCTGATCTGTGTCTCTGATCTGTGTCTCTGATCAGCTGCAGAAGTCTGAGACCAGCGAGGCGGACGAGGTGGAGGACGACCTCTCCGTCGTAAGAGCCGCTCAGGTCTTCGCCCCCAAGAGCCTGGTGCTGGTGTCCCGCCTGGACTACACCGAGGTGTTCAGGGTACGTTCAGGGACACATCCAACATATAATAATACAACTTTGTTTTGTATTAGATCAGATTAGATCAGCCTACTCACTGTAGTGCTACATGTTCCCTGTACGGTCCTTTTGCACTGTCTTAAACCTTTCCTTAGAATATTTTATGAATTGTAAGGTGTCCTTTGAAAGGCGCCTCTAAATAGAATGAATTATTATTATATTTGATTACATCTACAGCCACTGTTATCAATCAATCAACAACTCTATTAATCCCGCAAGGGGCAATTGGTTGTGAGCAGCTTATGTCATGTACACAGGCAGGAACATACAGGAAGAAAGCACGCAGATACACCCGGGAGCCTGGATGTGGATCGTTCCAATTTACACCATAAATAGTTCATAGCATCACAATAAATAATCACGTTAAAATAATCAAGAATTTAAAAGTTTGAGTGCAGAGGGGATGAATGATTTTGAAAAGCGATTTGTCTTAAAGGTCACCTATCATACAAATATATAAAAAACATGTCTATGAAGTGTTTTGCTCAAAATACCAAACAGATCACCCATTCTAGCCATGCCTCATATCCCTCTATTTCACTTCCTGTTTCAAAAGTGCCGATTTGGGTATAAAGCTTTAAAAAAAATAAAAATTATACAAAAAGGAAGGAGCTGAGCTCATGCGGGACCCGGCAGCTACTGTCTAAACTAAATGCTGCCGTGATGAAACGCCATATCATGGATTATCAAGGATTCTTTCTGAAACAGTATGGAGCTCAAAGGCTTTCTCTCTTGCCGGTTATACCACAAGGTGAGTTCCTTTTTATTTCCTGCTTCTTCACACACATGCTCTCCAGTACAGGTTAGCTCTGAGTGTTAGCGATGCTAATGTAAACACCGACCATATTACGTCCAAAACAGTCGGGCATTGTTTCTGATAGCAACGTTTCTGATTGGGCCGTGGGTCCACATTTCAGATATTACGTCATATCGGACGCAAATCTGGATCAGCTCCGCTGTTCCCCCGTTTTTAGAGATTTAGGTACCAAGGAAAAGAGAGAGGGTTTTATTTTCTGACGCTGCCTGAGTTCCCCGAATCACCATTTTGCATGATAGGTCCCCTTTAAGAGCAGGTTGAGTGTATCGACGCCCTGATGGCAACAGATGAAATTCATCTGTAAGAACATTAATGTTAACGTCTATCACTGTAAGATAAGATTGTAGGGAAATTCAAGTGTATTTGCAGCAACAGCAAAATGTAAGTAACAGGATACATCTACAGTAAGTTAAAGGTGTCAACATCGATC
>NW_011340386.1:0-7063 GCF_000735185.1 Notothenia coriiceps | reverse complement strand
GAAAAATAAAAAAAATAAAAAAATGTATATTAACATTCCGTTATGTACTTACAGTGATTTAGGAACAGAGATGTAATGTTAATTTTATATTTTTTTATTAACTACTTAATAAACTTATGGTAAAGTCAATCATCGATATTTCGCGTATTTGTTTCTGTCTTTACATATTAAAAGAAATATCTTTACAAGAAGACGGGCATTTCATAGGTTTGGTCCTAACACCACCTCTTCGTGTAACAAATTTTGGGTATCAGTAAACAGGTACGGCCAAGTCAGACCTATAAACAGTGTCACGAGGCTAGTCTAGCGAGGAGGTAAAACATCTAATAAGCTTAAAAACTTAGGTGTATTGTGTAGCCGTTTTAGGCCGAATGAAACTCGTACACAAACTTTCGTCAATTAGGGAACACTTAACAAGGTGAACGCGCGGCAGGAATTAAAGAAGTCATGTCGTCCTAGGTTTACTTACTTAGGACTCAGGTTATTGGTAGTTTCAGTGAGGTTATTCGAGGAATCATGCGAAAGATGAGGAAACCCGCGATCTTTGGCGCCCCCCAGGTTGGGAACCACTGCTCTACAGGACTAACAGATAAACAGGTGTAACATTGTCAGCATGAACACTCACACACACTCTCTGTTTTTGTCAATGTCGGTGTCTCTTGCTCTCTGAGATAAACACACACATAACACACACTCACGCAGTGTCCCAACTTTGTTTCTGCTTTACAGAACAAACATTTTCACAAACATCATGTCTCTGCTCACTGAAACCACTCACTGGTGCAGAAACCCCTGTTCTGACAGTGTGTGTGTGTATGTGTGTGTGTGTGTGTGTGTGTGTGTGTGTGTGTGTGTGTGTGTGTGTGTGTGTGTGTGTGTGTGTGTGTGTGTGTGTGTGTGTGTGTGTGTGTGTGTGTGTGTGTGTGTCGTAGTTGTGTAGTTGTGTGTGTGTGTGTGTGTGTGTGTGTGTGTGTGTGTGTGTGTGTGTGTGTGTGTGTGTGTGTGTGTGTGTGTGTGTGTGTCTTATCATCTGGCAAGAAAACAAGACTGTTTCTTTGTTCTTCGGTGCTGCAGTTAAAACACACAGTAAAAAGGCTGAGGAGGCACATCAGAAAATAAGGAGCCATAATGGCCTCATGGACGATGTGAAATGCTTGATCAACTTCACAACAAAGATGGTGGGGCTGTTTGTACCTGAAAGTGATGTTGATGCCAAAAACAACCTGCTTTTCTTGTTGCTAGAGAAACAGGACAGCAAGCAAGAAATGTTTTGATGTTCAATTGTTCATATCTTTGAATAGTATGGGTGAAGAATCTGAGCTGGTTACATCAGTAGCAGCTGAATAATGAATCTACTTTTGTCTTTGTCGGTTGAATTACAATTGAACTATTATTTATCAATAATTTAGTCCCCATGGAATGCTGTGAAGATCAATGCGGACGGCGCTTAAGGACAGTGATTCCCAACCAGACACGCAGCACAGTTCTTATTGAGATACGATTGTAGCTGAATTCATATGACAAAGATTTGTTTTTTGTCTTGTGTACATGTTTTTGTGTTTATATATTCCTGGGTCAGAGGGATTATCGTTTTTTTGTTTAAGTCTACTGCATGTTGAAACGGTTCTTACAATTGAACATTACATTTGGACAATGTAGAGAGTGAAACAACTAGCTAGCAAGTAGAGAAGGAAATAAAGTTACCAAATAGCGATAAAACCGTCCAAACAGTTAGCTTAAGCTAATGGGGAGCTAAAGTACTTGGCTAAAAGGAATTTACACACAGTTTAAATAGTTAATTAAAAGTTATAAGAGAAATAACAGCCAACAAAGATAGGTAGGATGTATTAGATGATGGTTGGTTGATGAAGAATCAACAAAAATACATAAATATTGGCAAGCTAAAAAGCACAAACAGCTTAGGAAGAACTGTCCGAATAACTTTGGGGTTAGAGTAAAAAGACTAAAAGGACTAAAAGTATTTTATGAATGGTTGAATAAGATATCTAAAGGTAATGGATTTACAAGAAGAAGATACATTTAAATAGTTACTTCATGTTCAGTTTCTGTCAATCTAGTAAATGCAGATGTAACCCAAGCAACCTTAACATTTAATGATCAATAGTTTCAACATCATGTGAATAAATAATAGTGTTGTATTTTATCCAGGTGGAATTCAATTTAAATGAACATATTTGATTACCTTATTAGTTTGTGTTGTGCAATATTCCTTATTGGCTTAAGTTAACATTAAAGTAGAGGAGATTGAATGTGTATTGCTATAACACAGTGTAGTCAGTTTAAAATTCAGCTGGAGTGTTTGAATCCAATTTTAGATGACAGCCAAGGTGATGATGGACACCTGATGGAATCTTTTTTAATTAAAAGCCTAAAGACATCAAACAAAACACAAACAAGGGCACAACCATAAACAAGACTACCTATAACACATTCAAGTTATTCCTCTTGGCACAAAGAGGGACAAAAGTGTGATCCTCTGAGTCTCTCAATGTTTTAATACAATGTAGTTTGAATTCATCAGACGAAACATTGCCAATGGACTCGGGTTTAATCTTATGCTTTTAGGAAATAATTGCAATTTTGAGTCTTTTAGTTTGGGCATTTGTATCTGACTAAACTCCTTGACACATCGATAAAAGGAGGTCTTCCCTGAAGTGTTTGCACTGGTTGTTAAATGAGTTTGCTTTTGGCTCAATCGGCTTTCATCACATCTGATCTTTATCTCATTCCCCGTCTGTCTGTCTCAAAGCATCCTCTGTCAACACTGAGTCGCACTGTGAGGCTGAGGGAAAGAGACGGGGGGAGACAGATCGACAGCGACAACTACGGCAATTTGGTGGAAGCCGGGATTTCAATATAAGCTGAAATGAAGAAAGTCAACAAGACGAATACGTGTTTTCGTTCAAATATAAGTTATTATGTTACCTTACCATTCAGCAGTAATTCAACCTCTTGGTTTAATTATATCCAACAATTGTGATTTCGGTTTTCTTTTTCAAGACAAACAATTATAAAGATGGTTGCTACGGAGCCCTACATGGAGAACAAAAAGAACATTTGTTTGAAAAAAACCAAAATGTTGTTTTTATCAGAACAGTTCGATACGCGCCGTCATCCGAGCTAGACATCAATAATTGGTCACAATCTGCAGCTGGAGGAGAGAGGAGTGCTTTGGGACCGTCTACAAACTGCAACGCCGAAAATATATACCGTAATTTTCGGACTATAAGCCGCGCCTTTTTCCCTATTTTTCGACGCTGCGGCTTATACAACGGTGCGGCTAATCTATGGATTTTTACAGCTAACGGCCAACACCTTTAACTCTATGGGCTCTATGGCCGGTCCGCGGACCCCCACCTTTAAGCAGGAAAAGCTGGAGGCCGGAAAAGAGTGAGACAGGTAGCGCGCAAAAGTAAAAGTGGAACCGAGAGTGGTATGCCGGGGGTGGGTATGCACCGACTGGATCGCGATCGACTGGTTGGCGACCACTGGTCTACAAACTGCAACGCCGAAAATATATACTCATAGAAAAATTCAACAACTTCCTATTTTTAAGATGTAGTGCTACCAATCTATCAATGGTTATGTTGTTGTTACAGTATAACACTTATTTTGAATAAATATGCTGTTAAATATTTTTCAGGTTTTTTTATTTCAAACTATTTTAAATTACTTTGACATTTTACGGTTGTGGTTACGGTGTTGCCGAACTAACTGAAGTACAGTGAGCTAAATGAAAAGCGACATCTCGCAAAAGTATTGCGAGATCTCGACCAATTTTTGTTGTCTTCTCCTTGTCCCCTAGGGCTCCGTAGGTTGCACACATGTATGAAGAGAAATATAGTGGGAGTGAATCCGGTTTAGGTGTATGAAGCTTTACTAAAATAAACTCTTAAGTATATTGCTTAAAGATTGGATTACACATGGGGTTCTCAGTAAGCAGGTATTACTGAAACTTGGAAAAGGTGTATTTAGCTATGCTGTGGATACAAACACAAAGGTAGAAATTTGATAGACATAAAGGGATTTGCTCATTATAATTTTTTGCCATTATTACAACAATGATCATTTCTATTCATATCAGTAGAGATAGACCTGAAGTACTATTGTGGCAGTTTGCAAACTAAACGGCACAATTACACTGAAGGTTTTGGCTCCTGTTACTTGAACTTTAAATGAGTTTTTGCACAACATAAAGTCTTACTGATGTGTTTATAGAATAAAAAGTTGGATCCCAAGACTTTTTCTAGGGTTAGGGTTAAAAGTCTACATACATTGTTAGCTCACAACTTTACGAAAAGACGACATATCAGGATGTCATATTCTCTTTTAAATGTTTTCGTATTTTTGTTTGTATACTTCTTTAAAGCGTTTTTGAGTACTTAGAAAAGTGCTTGATAAAATAAGTGTATTATGTATATATTGATTATTATTCTTGATTGATTTGCATCAGTAGAAATTGTCAGGAGTATTGTTTATTGGCCGATGAATTATGCAAGTCACCAACGTCATCTGTAACTTTAGGAAACTCCTTAGCAGCAAGCTTTCACACCCACACTCCTCTCACTCCGTCCATTTTCATCTCTTTGCCCCTTTGTTTAAGCAATTAGAGAATTTTGCTGAAGTGCAATTCCCACTAAGTAAAGATTTGACTCGAGTCTCGGTTCCGCTTGTTCCCAGAGGTCAGCCTTAGTGGGTAAATTAGAGAGATAGATAGATAGAGGGAGTGCTTGTTTGTGTGCTAAACTTGTGGCCTCATTTCAGAGTTGCAGTCTCAAAGTGCTGGCTTGGCTGTTCTGGAGGGAGGGCAAGAGTGAAGAGGCGCAGAAGGAGCAAAAGGAGAGAGAGTAACGCTCAGAAAAGCAAGGGTCGTTAATTATGATCGCCTCCTCCGCCCTGTCCTCGTTATTACTTCCTCTGCTATTACTTGCTTGCCGTGTCTGTCAGACACTTTTAACCCTGCCGGACTAATAAGTAAGTGGGGTTGACGTCAGCCTTAAGTAAAGCTGACCGTGTTTCTAATCTCATTGGAAACGATCCCCAACAAGGCCACCACGACAGCAGAAACAAGTTATTAGAGAAGGGAATACTTCACCTGTACGCAATATCTATACAATGAACCACAACACACAAGAGCAAGGTTTCTCTCCGAGGACTAAAATAGCTACTCCATGCAGAACAGGGAGTTATTACCACCTATTTAAACAAGGAGGAGTGGGATGGGGGGAAGAAGAGAGAGACCTGGGGAGAGAATGAGATTTTGTGAATGCAATAACGCTTTTAATGGCTAGGAGAATATTAACAAAGTGTGGAGGCAGTCTCAAGGGCATATGCAAATTCAATCGAGAAAGCAACTGTAGGTGGCAAGTTGTGTTCCCCGAGCCTGTGTTTATGTGCAAAGAGTCAAGCTCCCTTAGAGAGCGAGTTAAGCATGATGCACATTACCGCGCTCGCTCGGTCAGGGGGTAATGAATCACCTTGAGAACACTTTGTAGGCCATTTCATTTTACAGTCTGTTAACTCTTCATAACAAGTCAATTGAAGTATACAAACACAACAAAGCATTAAGTGTGTTGTTAAAGTCAAGCTCGGAAGCTGTGTATCGTTGTTACTTGGGAAAAGGAAGGTGAAAAGTATGTTTCCTACAATTCAGGGATTAATTTAGCGCTGTTTAGTAAACGGTAAGACAGATATGTGGACATTGGCCGTCCCTTTTTTAAGTATGTGAAATTGATTTCCCTATCTGCTTGATGAATGTTAGAGTGGAAGGTTCATAGGTTTGCAATGTAGCCCACAGCTCACTTCAGCACAAAGCTCCCCCTACTAATTTCCTAATTTGCTAAATGTGTTCATGGCTTGGTTCCCAGAACAAGAGGCTGACTTTCTCACTTAGATTATTGTCTGATTAATGATTAAGACCCCTGGTGTATATTACGAAACACATCTGAGCTGTATGCAGTTAATACATTTACTGTACCTTGAACTCTTGACAACCTGGAGACAGAACCAGTTTTCATTCTTACTCTTCTATTACATATCAGAAAGTTAACCCAATCCTAACAACTATTGCTTTTCTTGCTAAAAAGGGAAATTATGATTTATCAAATGAATCAAGATGTGCAGTTTTCCAAATATTCCTTTTTGCTTCCACAACAAGAAGGAAATCATTCAAACATTAAGTTCTTTATTTTACTACACTAAATGTATGTATCCTGTATTCAAATGAAGTAAGCATTAATTGTGCCTCATATGCTTGTTTAATATAATATATAAGAAAACTAGTAATAAACTATAAAAAGTTTAATGTTGACATCTTTTAGTTTATTTGTTTCAATCTAATTCAGGGTATTGCTTATAAAAACAGAAATCTCCACTTCAGCAGCACTTAAATACAACACCATTTCCATTTCTATAGGTTTGAAGGTATTTCGTTTTTTTTTTTATTTCATCAACAGCCAATATGAGAGGTATTCCTAAAAACATGGATAATTGTGTTTTTCTGAGTATGGATTGATAACCCTAACCCTAACCCAAAATGGCTTCTGTAAAGACCTTTAACTCTAATATGTTGACAAAATTAGAAAATAACATTAAACCGGCTTTTCCTGTTTTCTGATCTGTTCATCTGTTCTGGAAATGCAAATAATTACAATAAGGCCTAATTTTCATTTTAAACATACACTGAAACATTGACTTTAATTAAATGGATTATGTCAACACATTTCACATAACTGTATTAGGTTGAAAGCAATACTATTAAGTTAAACTATTCATTATTTAAACTTAATGGTATTGCCTTCAACTAACCCAGGGGTCGGCTCTCGAGCCTCTTTAAGCCCTCTACTATGGCTCCCTTGAGCTTATAAAAAATAAGAAGGAAATCAAATAAAAACATTTGTAGGACTATTCATATTTTGTTGCACGGTTGAAAATGAGACAAAAAAGCCCATAATTTGAGAATGATCATTATTTTCCTCTTCAGATTTGCTGAGGTATGAACCATGTGGCTGTCCTACATCACCAAATAGTCAGACAATTATTT
>NW_011340385.1:6033-12954 GCF_000735185.1 Notothenia coriiceps | reverse complement strand
CTTAACACTAGGTTAGTATTGATAGACAGACAGACAGACAGACAGACAGACAGACAGACAGTCAGAGGGACAGACAGACAGACAGATAGACAGACTCACAGACAGACAGACAGACAGACAGACAGACTCACAGACAGACTCACAGACAGACAGACAGACAGACAGACAGACAGACAGACAGACAGACAGACAGAGGGATAGACAGACAGACAGACAGACAGACAGACAGACAGACAGACAGACAGACAGACAAACAGAGGGACAGACAGACTGATAGACAGACGGACAGAGACAGACAGACAGACAGACACACACACACACACACACACACACACACACACACACACAGACTGATAGACGGAAAGACAGACAGACAGTCAGAGGGACAGACAGACAGACTGTCAGACAGACAGACAGACAGACAGACAGACAGACAGACAGACAGACAGACAGTCAGACAGACAGATAGACAGAACGAAAGATACTACATAATTGTGCACAGTAGCTGGTTTAACTTTTTTGTATTTGTATTAATATGTAGATCCTGTGAGGTGTAGTACAATATGTAAGTACAGTGTTGTAACTATGGGGGAAAATATAACAAATGAAGTGCTCACATTAACAGTAGTTGCTGCACAATGTGTGACCACAACTAACTACATTTTGTGTCATCTGTTTTTGTTCTGTGGTATTTGCAATGTTTAGTCTTAAGTGTACTTATTGGCATTGTATTATCTTGTGATTGTTGAGAATACAAATATTGAACATAGAAACTTGTTTGAGGCACGTCAAAAACAAACAAACGCAACTCAGAAAAAAGCAAGTTACCCTTGAAAAGTGATTAACAATGTTGTTGTTTGGGAATGTATTTATTACGGATATCAGGATGTGAGGCTTACACCAAGGCCAAAAGGATAAAGAAAAAACTGATGGTGTTTGATAAATCTACAAACTAGACTTCCATAAACCTTCATTTTGCAAAAGCAGTTGTATGAATTAATGACACACAACAAAGTAAGACGATTAATTGTCTCCCAGTTGATCAAATCAGTGCTAATTCGAGCCCAGTGGGCGCAGCTTGAACCAATAATAGACGCGCTGACCGGGTGTTCATGCCTCTTAACTATTACACCACTCATGCCTTTGGAGAGCAGGCTGAACTGTAGCCTGTGAGAAAACACACACACACACACACACACACACACACACACACACACACACACACACACACACACACACACACACACACACACTCGGAGGGCACATTTTAATTCCCCACACACATGATGCAGTCCCTGTTCATAAGAGTGGAAGGCGAGCTACCGAAGTCCCAGAGCGAGCCTTTTTTCATCCCAGATGAGATGTTCATTCCTGGGTCTCTCTTCTTCCAGCGGCCCCTCCTCCCATTACCCTCGTAAAACTAGTCCAGTATATCCTCCCCTGGACATTTATAGCCTTATAGCCCATGTTTTGTGCTATCTGCTCTCTCTGTTTCTCCCCCACGTGCATGCACATACTGTACATGCACAGGATCACATTCAGATTACAGCGCTATAAATGATCTCAGCAGGAGGTCATTAGCACCACGATGAAATCCTGTCTGAGGTGATTTCTTATTTTAGATTATACCTTGCAAACGTATTCATGTCTTCCTCACATGGTGTTATAGGCATTATCATAAAAGGGATTATCATATTATCCTTAGGGCCTCCCAAGTGTCTGCTGTTGAAGCCAGGGTAGTCATCCTCCTTATGATAGCATCTATCATAAGGATAGGATGAATGAACTCTTTTGATACCAATTGGGATTTATTTTGTCACAGCAGGTTATCAAGGTATTGTAAAGGAGTTCAAAAAAATAAATAAAAAACATGTATATAAATTCTTTAATACAAAAATATAAATTAATTAACTAAATAACTAATAAACATGTCAACAGTAAGAATGTACTATATTGATACCAATTGGGATTTGTTTTGTCAACGCAGCAGCAGGTTATCAGGGTTTTGTAAAGGAGACAAAAAAAATAAACAATATATGTATAAATATCAATAACTAAAAAAAAATAACTAACTAACTAACACACATCTTTAAATGAATATACATATCAACAGTAAAAATACTTATCCAAATAGATATAAATATATATACAGATGTATACATATGTACACGCACGCACACAACCACGCTCGCACACACGCGCGCAAACACACACACACGACTGTTCTTTCTAGCAATTGGAAATCTGTCATGGTACAAAAGTTTAAAACATTTAAAAGAGTTTTTTAATATTGTTATTTAAGTTATATTTGACCACCTCCAAAAAAAGGACATTAGACTTAAACCAGACTTTTTGTTGGTTCTGCTCTGATGCTATTTTTGGTTTCCTTGAGCCCACTGACTAGCCGCAGCCGTCGCACCCCCCGCCCCCAGAGCAGCCGTCGCAGCGGTTTGTGAACTGGAGCGTGCAGAACCTCATGTGATGCTGATAGCAGGGTATGCATCGAAAAAAATCTGGAATTTATGTAAATTGCCATGCACAGAACAAGAAGTGAGTGCTACCTCACAGAGCTGACATGCAAATGAGGTGCTTTTTTAAGTGTCAGACATGTCAAAGGAAGGCCCAGTCAGTATAGAAAAGTGGAATAAAAATGAAATTGTTGGCTGCAGTAACTAACTGAGCTGATGTTTAGCACCGGCACGTGCAGTGGAGCCAGAAAGCAAACTTTAGAAAGCCACACTGGAAGTGGAAATGATCATATGTCTGATAATGACTGCAGGTAATGACATGTATCTTTGCATTGAATGAAACCCATTTGAACTGCTGCTGATATCAAATCATTATGGAACAAACGGGGTACATTATCTCATAATGTATGCATGACGCGTCCATTTTACCAATCCAGAAAACATGTTCCTGTTTTTTTCTCACAGGACAATTATCTTGGGAGTCACGATTCCTGAAACTAACAGAGTGGTAAGCCGACATGGAAGTAAACATCGTTCCATCGACAGAAAGCAATGGGATTTTTTGCATTGAGTTTTCTTTGGCAACCATGCGTTTATGAAACTTATGATTCTGCAATCGGCAGAAGTAAAAAGCCAATGTTAGGCTATAAAGGAACTACAGCACGGTCACATGACTTCATGCTAAAGGTGGACTTGTGTCAGTGGGATTATGTTAGTTCAATCAGGAGAGACAAGTCTTCGATATATATTTATTGCCAAGAATACACAGATACATGTAATGGTGTTTGGCGATTAGACCCCGTGTTGCGGGAGTATCATCCGGGAGGGGAATACTGAGCCAATAAACCCCCCTTGGGATCTAGACACAGGTGGTGGTGGAGGCATGAAGGGATTGATGGAGGTCGGTCTGAAGAGGAGTGGTTTAAGCTTGACCCTGGATTTGGAAGAAAGGAAGGTGGAAGGACTGGAGGAGGGCTGCGTTGAGTCACCTGAAATGACAACTGTTAGGAAGGGGAGAGAGCTTGTGGGAATAGAGGCGAAGTGATAGGTTTAGCTGGGGAGTGACGCCCTGTTCACTGATTGAGAAGAGAGAGAGTAGTAAGCTTGAAATGTGAATGAATGAGTAAAGACGGTCTTCCTGGTTGAACTTGCGCTGAGCTTCATTAGTCTCATTTACTCACTTGTTAGCAGCCGCCATTTTTTAAAGACACATAGATGGTTCAGAAAAGACACATAATAGACAGTAAAAAACATTATATCTCTTAACCTTGTGTTTACCACAGACCTTTTTTTAGGCCTCTTACCAGAAAAACATCAAGAGGGAGCCAGAAGTCGTAAAATGCTAACTTATTTCTTTGTTTTATGACTTATTCCTGCATCAATGAAAGTGGAATGCCCATTTGAAAACAGACTAGAGCCATCAGAGTAAACCAAAACAGTTTCAAAAGAAAAAGAAGCTGCTAAAAACTGAGGGAAACTGCAGGGTTTTGTGATAATTAGTTAATAACACATTTTACATAACACCAGATCATGTCTTATGAAAACATTGATTTGTACCACTTTAACCAAAATAACACATCGTGAATGTTTAATCATATTCATGTCTCTAGTAATATTTAGAAGCCTTTAGGGTTTGCTGAGATATGTGTTTGGATAGGAGAGCAAAATCCATCCACAGGAACACATTCATAAACAACGTCACAACACATCGACCTTCACACAAACACTTTCTTAGTGTCATACAGTAAATGTGGTTTTATAGATGACAGAAGACATTTAGGAGGCGTGTGGTGCAGTGGGTTGAGTGTAGGTGATCGGGTCAGGAGGTCACAGGCTCAAACCCCACTGCAGTCAGCATGCCGCTGTGTCCCAGGGTAAGACACTTCACCCCAAATTGCTCCTGTGATGATTGTATTGAGTATGTGAGTCGCTTTAGATAAAAGCGTCTAACATGTAATGTAATTTAACTTCCATTTAAACCCTCCAATCCTAATGGAGATGAAAGGATTTTTGTTTGTGCTATTCAAGGTTCAAGGTTCTTTATTTTGTCATACGAACATAGCAACAGTGTAGTTATGCCGATGAAATCTTAGGTCATTTCTCCAACAGTGCAACACAATAACACAGATAAACAGATACACTGAAAATAATTTACTTTAAAAAATCACTTTCTTCTTCAAAACGTATTTTCAATAAGTTCACAGTGAGGGTTATGGCTTACAGTATTGATTCTATGAAGATGTTTCTATTCTATTCAATACTTTTATAGCCACACATGATCCATTCAGCTCCATTCTACAGTATTTGTGTGTAGGCAGAAATTGCAGAAATTAATATTTTAAAGGCTGAGCAAATAAGACCCAAAACTATCTGCATAGATGGTGATTAGCCATAAAAGATGATGTGGGGTAAACGGAATAACATTGAAGATAGCATTTTTGAAACTAAAATGTGTCAAGACCTTAACACAAACTGGGGAACTCAAATGCACGACCCATACCTCATTCACACCAACGGTGTTTCAGGGCCGGTTCGGAGCTGGAGCTTGAAAAGCACCGGGTTTTCCCGTTCACACCGCAGCGGAGCAGCCTCTTAGCTCCGGAATCCGGTTCATTTCAAGCACCAAAAAATTGTCCGGCCAGAGCAAAAGCACCGCATACGTCACGCTTACGTCGAGGTGGGGGCAGAGACAGGATCAACTCCTGAACAACAACAAAAAGCCCGCGTTTTATCCAGTTTGTACACAACGAGAAACTTAACAAGAGTTTCAGAGTTTCTGCCATGGTGAAGCAACGTGTCTGCGTGTTAAGGTGGAACCTGAGCATTCACGTTGATCACCTCTCATTATAACTAATTATAAATCTATAAAACTATAAATATTAAACTTTACTTCACGTGTTCATTTGAGAACAGCTGTTACATACCTGGGTGAAGGTTACAGTTCATTTAAATGAGATACAACGTTACTCCACACTCATGGTTCAGTCCACCTTAAGAAATAAGACCGACCTCGGAAGCAGTTGTGTTTTAAAAAAACCTTTATTGACACGAGTACACTTTTTTATAAGAATATAGTCTAAACCACAGAAACGACTCCGGAAAATCTGCAGATAGAGCCAAAAGAAATGAATGCAACTGATTTTATCCGCGCGGTTTGGCTTTTATGAAGCAGGCACGCAAACGGTTACGTCATGACGCAAACGATGACGCAATGACGCATTACCAGTCGGACTCTGGGCAGTGTGAAAAGAGCCGGAGCTAAACCGAAGAACCGGTTCTGAACCTGAAAAGCTCTAGCACGGAGATTGAACCGGAGTTGCGTTGGTGTGAATGAGGTACCAGAGACAGTCTTGAATGTAGCCAAAACATTCTTTTAATTTCAAGCAAACCGAAAATCCCTCTTAACAGAATAGGTACTGGATTAAACAGCAAGCGCACACAAGGAGGAAAAAACAAGCGTAACAAAGGGAGAATTTAAGATGAACTTAAATCTGTAAAAAATAACAAAATAACAAAACCTGACTAGACTGGAAATGATCCCCTCTTGGCTGAAGCCTGGCACGACCAACAAGACAAACTGACACAGGACAGGGGAAGACAGGACTACTTAAAGGTCCCATGTCATGCTTTTCCAGTTATTACCCGTCCCCTTGTGTGTTATGAAGGTTTTTCTGCTTGTAAACGGTCTGCAGTCACAAACCCTCAAAGTAACCCATGTAGGAGGTAAACTCTCTTAACACAGAAAAAAAACTGTCTATGCTGCCCCAGGACTCCTCGTTGGAGATTCTCTTTTTTCATTGTTTACTTCCGGGAACCAAAATGACAATCGCGGGCTCCTCACACACCAGGGAACTTTAGCGTACATTCAACTAATAGGGTAAGGAATCCCATTGCTGATAGACTCCCTGGTTGGTAAGTCACGGTTGGGATGCGGAGAAATGTTCTCTGCAGACCCATTTCACAGCATTATACCTTTTTTTCTACTCAATATCCAAGCCACAGCTTATTTTTTTAACTTCGGCATGGTAACATGAAAGCCATGGATTGGAAGGTTCTCCAGTGCTGTGTGATGACTCAGGAACGAGTTTTGGCGTGTCCTGCCTATGTATGGATGCCGACCCGGCAACCCCAAACCACCAGTAAGCCAGGCTCACTGAGCAGCGAGCACCCTCGCAATTCGTTGTTCTGAATAGAGGTCCGTCCGACCAATCAGAGCACAATCGTGGCCTCAGAGGCGAGGGGAGGAGGGAGTACAGAAGCGCTCGCAACAGGCAAATGTTTAATGCGATGACGAGTGCCCGGCACAGGCGGCACGCCCACTGGCTTAGCCTGAGACATACACAAGCACTGACCAGACACTGCAGAAGAAGGCCCCCAGCCATTAGACCGACAGCGAGAGTGAAGCAGTGGAAAGCACGACTAGAGCTACCTTGCAAATGATAATTCCTTGTAC
>NW_011340385.1:0-5436 GCF_000735185.1 Notothenia coriiceps | reverse complement strand
TTCTGTTAGATGTATCTATTGCATGTTTTTCTCTGTTTGTGTACATTCTTTAAAGAGGCCCTATGCTTTTTGTGGTTTCCCCTTTCCTGTAGTGTGTTATATTGGTTTGTGTGCATGTAAATGGTCTGCAAAGGATAAAATCCCTGGTTGTTTCTCAATGTCGAGTACGCTTGCTTGGTAGCACATGTCTTCCGAGCGTCTTGCTTCAGAAGCGAGGCAAGAATACTTCCTGGCATTCGGAAAACGAAGAGTGGAACAGGCTAGCAAGTGTGCGTCATATGAGATGCCCCGCCTTACATTTTCCGCCACAGATTTGGGGAAATTGGTCCGTGCGCAAAGCATTGTGGGGATCTTAAGACCACGGAGTCTACTCACGTGCAGCCTCGAAATTTCTCCAAACGAAGTACGCCGGGCTCGGTAGATTTCCAAGTATGCTGGACATTGAAACAGTACTTCGGCAGCACTCGATGACGTAGTATGCTTTAAATAGTGGCTCTGGAGCAGCTTTACTCGCGATTGAGAAACACCCCCTGTGTTCCTTCCAGAGGGAGTTTCTCCCCCACAAACTCCCCCCCCCCTGCTTGAAACACCTCCATTTGACTCCTCTGTTTACTTCCTAAACACTCAAGCTTCTAACAACACATTGAACGTGATAGGGATGGAGGCGTGTGGCGTAGTGGGCTAGTGCGTTGGTGTTGGGATCAGGGGAGCACAGGTTCAAACCCCACTGCAGTCAGCATGTCGTTGTGTCCCTGAGACACTTCACCCCAAATTGCTCCTGTGGGGATTGCCCGCAGTATTGAGTATGTAAGTCAATTTGGATAAAAGCATCTAACAAGTAACATGTAATGTAATGACAGACAATATAATTAACAAACAAACAGGTCTCCAGAATAGAATATGAGGATACGGCAAATTTCTTGAATGTTTCCTTGCAAACACAAAACAAACCGTGTACCCCCTTGCTTCAGGCTGTGTGTACTCTAATAGGCCAATAAAATATGACTCCCAGACAGAGGTAGAAGTACATTTACTCAAGTAATGTACTTAAGTCAGAGGTTGAGATACACAGGCAGTATGAGAAAAATATAGAGCTTTTTGAACATGAATGCATGTAAAAATGTCAATTATGTATTTTGTAAGTTAAAGATCAGAGTATTTATTGTGTAGCAATTGTTTAAAATGGCTCTCTGCCTGATCAACCTAAAGACATTTATCTTATTACCTTCCTCCTCTTTTTATTGTCCACAGTGAAGGCCTGGTTTCCACTCTGCTCTAAAATGTGTTATCTTTGGGTTTTATTTCTCATTTCTTTTGTTTGGATTAACATCAGCCACTGCTTTCCGGAGGGACATTTGGAAAGCCTGAACTCTGTTCCAGTCGAGGAAGAGGTTCCTGAAGAGGTCGCGTCTCAGGGCAAAGCAAAAATAATCTTTGCCGTATTAAGTGTGGCTCCAATCAGCAGGGGTCATGTGTGATATCTTCAATATGGGCATTTCTGCGGTATTACCTGCCAAGGTAATTTCAGGGGAAATTGAGGGATTTTTCTTTTTCCTGCTAATGCATTAGAGATGGTATCACTGCTGATAGAAAAGCTAGATGTATTTATAAAGCACAATGCATACTGAGGGTAGTATCGGGGCTGTTTGCTTCAAATTGTATTCTCAAAATATGATGGATTCATTCCATAGTGCAAATTTTAGGTTGAATGTATGTAAAAAAATAAATAAAAGAGACACAAAGAGTAAAAAGTTACACATCGTACGATACAGTTTTGTACTTCCGTAAAATAGTGACATCACGTATCACTCGTGCTTCCATTGGCTATAGCGCTCCATCATGATGTTCGTGATTGGCTACGGGGCGGGACATCTCTAAGCAGTTGACCAATCACAACAGAGCCGGCCAGCTAACCAATGAATGAAAAGAGGTGCTGCAGAACAGGCAGTATGAGAAGACTTCTTTTGATGTAAACACGCACAAAAAACCCATATTATGAACCTGAAACTGAGCATAATATGTCCTCTTCAAAACCCCAAGACCAAAAAGAAACCCCAAATTGGCATGCACAGCATTATTGAGTTTTAAAAGAGACACCTGTGCAGCTTTTAGTATCAAATAAACATGCTGGGAAGAACAAATATTAGCTGTGTTTCTGCAGAGAGGTTAAAGGATGGTGCAGCTGCATGCATTAGTAATCATTAGAAGATCTTAGGAGCATCCACACTTACCTCTGCTGGTTCCCATCTTGACTAAACATTTTGTAACAGTTAGGTAACAGCCCTCTAGAGAGACATTTGTGTCTGTGTGTGGTGTTTAATTTACAGCATTTTATTCCGCAGAGAGGAAAGTGGGAGCCAAGTCTTTCCTAATATTCCTTTATGAGATTCGCTGTATTTCTGGGTGTGTGAGGGTAGCTGCAGGTGAAACCTCAGGGGGGTTTTAAATGCATAGCTGAAAATCCGCTGTAAGCTGAAAGAAAAGTTTTCTGAGATGCTGGTAAAATGCTTCGCAAGGAGTTTGTTGGGAGACATTTCTCACAAAGTAGCCAGTGAGTTAAATGAGACATAGGCCTACAGGGACAGAACAATTAAAATAACATGAACCAAAGTAATTAAACACAAAACAGAGCTGACAAAACTTTACACATTAAGCATATTTAAGCATATTCTCTTTCCTTGTTAGCTATAGGTTCAAAGATCATTTGTACAGCAATTGAAGGAACAACCTCACCACAAGGGTATTTGAATACATTGTGTTGACCTTTTTTTATCTAATTGATGAGTGTTGTTTCAGTCTTTTTCAACATGTGAAGAAATGTCTATCTTGTAAGAGTCGTTAAGATTGGACACTTGTTGCTCAAAGGGTTAAGTGGACATTCAAGTACATTTCACTATTAATAGACTGCTTTCCAAATCACAAACTTTATTTTCTTTACTTTCAGTATAGGCTACATTCTGCAGCCCTTTTGTCATGAGAAAGTACCTGAAACTTGAACCCTTTTCCTCATATCCTCTGTGAAAGTGGTTGAGGGTCAGAAAAGCATGCTGGCTTTCATACTGGACAACCCTTCTGGATGCATTTGGACATCCTGGTGTTTTTGGCAAATTGCATTTGACACAATATGCTTTAGGACATTCTAAATATTGTTCTGACATAAGAAATATGTTAGTCTGGGTATCTAAAAGGTTGATACCATGACTGGTTTGTTTATAGTTACGATGCCTTGATTTTCGTATTCCTGCGGTTACTATCCTCGCTTTTGAGAGGATTACTCAAAGTAAAACTAAGAATGATAAATAAAACGTTTGAAGCAGACCAAAATGCTACACTTAACTTTAAAGAACTTTAAAAAGTTGAATGTGCAAATGTATGCCGATGATGCGGTCATCTTTATACACGGGAAAAACACTGAAATGATCACATCTCTCAAATGATTTGGACAAGGTTCAACACTGGCTGAACAACATTTGCTTACAGTTAAAACGCAAACAAAAACAGTATGCATGATGTTCAGTAAACGACCAGTCAAAATCAAAGGATCCAACGTGTATTTAAACGGAGAAGAAATAGAACTCCCACTTCAAGTATCTTGGAGTCATATTGGACTCGAACTTGACTTTTAAGAAACATATTAAGAAAGTATCCAATACCGTAAAATTCAACTTGCTACATTTTAAACAAATCAGACCTTTCTTAACTGTCAATGCTGCAAAGTCATACCTCCACTGTATGATTCTATCCCACATTGATACTGTTTTACAAACTGGTCGTTTGCTTGAGCCACAAACCTGAAACCCATAGAACAGCTATACAAGAGAGCTATCAAGGTTTTTGACAGAAAGCCACATTCATACCATCACTGTACCATCCTTGAAAAACACAATTACTTGAGCTTTGACCATTTAAAGTCTTTTAAAAGTATGTGTTTTTGCCCCCTCTCCCGCTAAATGAACATCATGCTGAATTCATCCACAGAAAACACACTGGACGCTGCACTAGGTCAGACACCAGAGGAGACAGTGAGGTCCACTGCAGACGGACCACTTTTGGACAAAATGTCTTCTCCATTAAAGGCAGGTCTTTGTGGAATAGCCTCCCAACTGAGATACGGGATTGTCCCACTCTCAATAGCACCTCATGTATTTAGTTTTTGCTATGTTTGTAAAATTTAAACTTCTTACATTTTTTATGTGAGGGACTGCGGATGGAAATGAGCTCAAAGCTAAACCTGGCACAGTTACACTTGATACATTTGAATGTTTTAAGTGTTCATTACTGTGCATTGTCCCTGCCAAATAAACGAGTAAATAAAATAAACACAAGGTCAGCAGGTTTTCAGACAAAAACATTGACAACACCATAACCGGACAAAACAGTAGAAGCTAGCTGTCAACCCCACCATCTATTTTCTCAAAGATTTCGTAATTTGCTAAATGAACATCATGCTGTATTGGAGAAGACTCGAAACTAGCAATTGAGTCCATGAACATGTTTACTAACTCAATGAAACAAGTAAGAAGGAAGGTCATTTTCTCATATACTTCTATACAATTTGACTTCTATCTTTAACCGGTGGAGTCGCCCCCTGCTGGAAATTAGAGTGAATACAAGTTTAAGGCACTTAGGATCATCTTCACCTTTCAGACCTGGAGATTGACCCTTGGTTTGAGTAGAAGGCAATATTATGGGTTTTAATGAAGTTAAATATCTAATAATTGTTCCCATACATCAGCACAAACCCTTCTCTAAGTTTGCAACTCCTGTATTTTTTGTTTTTGATTTGGTTGTATGACAACATTTCCCTGGTTATCAGAAATAAAAATCCCCTTCGTCCCACAGAGAGGAAATTGATATTCTCACAGCAGAAGGTGACAGAACAGATGAAGAAAAAGTAAATAAAACAGTATTAAATAAAGATGCAAGAACATGTTAGTAAAATGAAAGTTAAATAAGGTCACATTCAGGGCACTCCGTGCAGTATCTACAGGCAGGGATGTTTGAAATATGCAGGGAGAGACGATATTATATCATAATTCAACACTTCCAAGTCCTGGACGGCCAGCTCTGAAATTAGACAAACAGAAATATTGAGTGGTGTGGGTTTCAGATTGTGTTGATTGCCGCTGGGAAGGATTTCTTAAGGACGGAGAACGATGAGTCTATTGCTGTCCCCTGAAGAAAGGAGCGTTTGGACAGGCTGGACAGAGATCTGCCTGAGGGCCTAACAAGAAGCAGGAGGAACAGCTGTCCTTGACTGACACACACACACACACACACACACACACACACGCACGCACGCACGCGCGCGCACGCACGCACGCACGCACGCACGCACGCACGCACGCACACACACACACACACACACACACACACACACACACACACACACACACACACACACACACACACACAAACATTGACATGTATGCGCAA
>NW_011340384.1:6480-25282 GCF_000735185.1 Notothenia coriiceps | reverse complement strand
TTCAATCTTGTAGGCTACTCACTTCGTTTCTTGTAGCCCTCGAAAGGGTTTTGGAGGTTGATGCCTCGGTGAACGTGAGTTGTTTGGCTTTCTTGTCCGCAGCAGCAGAAAGCATTTTCGAATGTTTGAATGAATCAAAGTGGGTCGTCCCCGTTGATTTTCTCTTATGCTCCAACACACAGTTGCACGGGGTGCAGAATAGTTTACCCCCACCTTTTGCCCGGTCTTTAGTAGAAATGTTCGTCGGTAAATGAGATGGATTAGATTTTTTCATCTTGGTGTTTTCTCTATCGTGTGAGCTCCACACGTTCACTCTATACAGTGTTGTTTACATTCTGTGATGCGCGAGCTGATGACGTCACGTCAAGACGAGTTAACTTTTTTTTCTCTCAACTTTGTGTGGAAAAATGCGGGGATTATGCGGCCTTTTGATAAATATGCGGCCTTTTAAAAATCTGCGCCATTTTGCTGATTATGCGGTAAATTCTGCGATCGCAGAATCGCGTTTTTCTGGAGGGTCTAACCTATAGAACAATTGAAAACCCCAAAAAGCTGAATTGGGCCCCTTTTTAAGAAGATGCAATTTGAGCAGGAACGTACAAAAGTGTTGATGAAATATGCAACGGTTACAAAGGTTTTACACAGTATGAAAAATAGTATTCGATGTTAAGAGACACACTGTATTCCCAAAGATAATGTAGCACATATAGACCGTTGGGAGGATGTGGGAAGGGATGTCAGCGAGGATCAACTTTAGAGACTTTTCTTCCACTCTATTTTTGGTGCTCTCAACACTTTTCATATCAGAGTTCAAGCATTTATTCTCTATCCTGTTTAAAAAACTGACATCGGCAGGTTTCACCGCGAGCAACACGAGGTGCTCAATGCTTCAAATTCACGCTGCGTCTACTCGGTTCAAATATTAAGCAGCTTTGGAGCATGTTCGGCTGGATTAGGGGATTTGTGTTGATTGTGTAAATCTGCTGTGTCACAGCCCCGAATGTTGTCCGCCAGATTCTTGTTAGCCGTCCAACAGGCAGATGGACCTCACTTGGAGAGATTGTTTTTCATGCTAATGCTCGCAGGGTTAAATGGCCTGGCTTTGTAAACGGACTTGCAGGAATAAATACTAAACCCTGGTGTTATTCTTTTGTTTGTCAGTGTGTCACAGTTGTTGT
This sequence comes from Notothenia coriiceps, assembly GCF_000735185.1. Taxonomy (NCBI): domain Eukaryota; kingdom Metazoa; phylum Chordata; class Actinopteri; order Perciformes; family Nototheniidae; genus Notothenia; species Notothenia coriiceps. The sequence goes on along the minus strand of NW_011340384.1, from coordinate 24,104 downwards.
TCTGGAGTGAAAGCAGAGATTAAAGCAATTTGATGCCATTTATATATGGTGGCCAACAGGTTCAAATGTGCTACAACGGCCCAAAACATTTCCATTAGAAGAAACATGCTGCAGCTTCAGCAATGAAATATAAAAACATAAATAATGGCGCATGCAAATGAGGAAACATCTTCACCAACTTGACAGCACATGCAGCATTTAGAGAACATTCACCAACATTGGGGAGAAGTGTCTCAGGGACACAACAACATGATGACTGCAGTGGGGTTTGAACCTGTGCTCCCCTGGTCCAAACACCAACGCACTAGTCCACTGCGCTACAGCCTAATAAGCTAATATTAAAATGCTAACATTAAGACGAACATTATTCCCGCATCTCTTGACTCTTACATTAATGAAAATTAATGTTAAAATTCAATTTAGAGAAAGCAATGTGAAAGTAATCAAGTCATGCTCGCCTCTTTTCACAATGTTGTAATGAAAAGCTCATGGCATAGCAGTCCCATTGCAACAAAAATTCACTTTTATGCATTATTTTAAAATGTAAAGGGTTTTAGAAGCATCATTCTGTGGTTAAATTAATTATATTGCTTCCAATGTTCCATCTAATACTATAAGCCTTGTCTTTGTGTTGATTCATATCAGGTTTCCCTTGTGAGTCCAATCAAGGAACACTCCATCAACAAATACAATCTTTATCAACAGCAAAGAAGATATGAATAGTGATGTACTGAGCCGCAGCCTCGTAAATCACTTGGCGTGTGTGTGAGTGAAGACATTACACACCGGGTGGTTAAGTGACGAGAATGAAAACAATTTTCCTGCTGCATGTGTGTGTCTGATTATCATGCAGCCGTAAATCCACCACGAGGCTGTCGGGCTCTTGTTTCTGTAGTTTCACGGATAGCGATGTAAAGCGAATCAATAAAATAAATTGACATCTTTATTAAGCTCATTGCTCCAGTGAAACGCTTTGGAAGGTATTTACTGAGCTCTCTTCGTCCCGCGGCTGATGGATGAGCTGCTGTCACACTAAACAGTCCTGTTTAAAGTTCTGCTTTTCAAACATTGCTAAATTGTTATCAAGAAAAATGTAATCAGACCATAGATCTAAGTAAAATAACCACTCCTTTAAAGGTCCCATGTCATGGCCATTTCTACTGATCATATTTCCTTTGTTGAGGTCTACTAGAATAGATTTAAATTGTGCAATTTTCCAAAATCACATTGGTTTCTCATACAGCACCTCTGTATAGTGTGTATTCACTCTCTGTCCTAAACGCCCCCCCCCTCCCTGTGAGCCCATTGTGCTCTGATTGGTCGGGACGTTGCGAGGCTCGTTGCTGCGAGGAGTCGACAGGTTTCGATACAGCGAGAACAAGTTAAACTCATCCTGAGCACACACAGCCGAAGTAAAAACAATAAGTGTGGCTTGATATTGAGTAAGAAAAAGGTTTCTAACGCTGTGAGAATGGGTCTGCAGAGAGCATTTCTCCGCGATCCCAACTCGTCTATTACCAGCGTTCAGGGAGCTCTATGCAAGTCAATGGGGATTCCCTGTTAGTTAGCCAAGGGATCCTGGTGTGTGAGGTGCTCAGCGGATTGGTCCATTTGGGCCAATCCGGTCATTTGTTGTTGATTTGGGTTTTCACACGTCACAGAACCCAGGAAGCAAACAAATGGAAAAAGAGAAATCTCCAACAAGGCGTTCTGGGGCAGCATAGACAGGTCTGTTCTGTGTTAGAGTTTTACTCGCTACAGGGTGTACTTTGAGGGTTTGTGACTCTGCAGACCGTTTACATGCATAAGAAGCTACATAACACACAAGGGGACGGGTAATAACCGGAAAAGCATGACATGACCTTTAATTAGTAAATGAAAATAAAGCTTTATTTTAATGGTCCCCTATTTAGTATTTTTCATCAATATATTATAGGTCTCATATATATACAAAACATGTCTGTGAAGTGTTTGGTTTCATTGTTCACTGTTTCAAAAGTTCTGATTCTGTGTCTGTAGCTTTAAATGCTAATGAGCTGCTGCTGGCCACGCCCCTCTGCAATATATTTGGTTAAAAAGAACACAATGGTACTCAATAGCCGCGTTCACACCAAGTACTTTGCCGTACTTAGTTCCCAGCACTTAGTTCCCCTATGGAACTAAGAGCCGATCGCGTTCACACCGGAATAAGTTCCCTGAGAGAAGATTATGCAAATGAGCCGCTGACGTTACTTCTTCTTCTTCTGCTTTGGGTTTACTGGCCGGCCGCAAAAAAACAAGGCCGGAAGTCCCCGGAGTTGGGGACTGTTTTCTTCCGAGTAAATCGCCAGAACGCCGACACCTCCTCATCTCCACCGTTCCCATGTTTTCTTTTGTGTTGCCATAAGTTAGTCTCTCTGCGTTTGTGAGCTGGACTAATGCTAATGCTAATGCGAGGATAATAAAATGGCGGCTCTACAAAACATTTCAGAGTTTACGGGGCGTGTTTTGCAATTCGCCCAGCCAATCAGAACTGGGGCACTTTTTTCCCCCAGGAGAGTACCACCTCTCAGCAGGCACTAAAAATGGGGGTAAAAGTTCCCGGCACTAAGTACTCTTTTTGGTGTGAGCGCGACATAAGGGGTACTAACGGAACTAAACGGGAAAAGTACGGGGAAAAGTACTCCGGTGTGAACGCGGCTAATGAGGAGATTCAGGTGATAAGGTGGTCGGGTGTTACCTTGGTTGGTGATTGGCTAATTGTTGCACAACCCAAAAAAACATTGTGACCTCACAAAGTGGCCAAAATCTGATTAGCACATTTTCTGATTTTTTTTAATATAAATGGATCAAGACAAAATGAGAGAATCTTTTTTCCTGAAACTTTCAGAATCTCCTCGCACAGAGTGAACACATATTTATGTATAAAAGACGCGACAAAGTGGATTAATAGGTGACCTTTAAGATATTCACGTCAGTTCAAGCGCAAACAATGTGTAGCTCAAATGCAGAATATGAATATGACGATAAGATGTCAAGTACACCTATAAGTAAAATAGGAAAAAATGAATACAAATTATTGATTTAAATTTAAAAAATGTTCAAAAAAAATAAAACATTGTAAAAAATGAATGACCGGGGATTTTCAGAGGGCGAGAAACTCTGGAGGGAACACAGGGATTTTCGAAATGTTACATGCACAAAAACATAAAACATAAAAAGCATAATGGGGCCTCTTTAACATCCAAATTGTAACACAACAGATTGGCAAGTAAAAGGACAGTTTGAAAACATGTTAATGTATCATAATGGGTGTCATTTCTTTGAAAAAAACAAAAACACATCTTCTCCTCATCGCTGTGTGCATGAATCGCACTTGTGTAAAAAAAAATCACACATTTCAGCAGTGTCAGCAGCATTGCACCATGAGAGCGTGCCAGTGTATATGTTTCACTCATTCACCTTAAGGGTGGGGAAGGGCAGAATTAGCAGAGCGACATTACTGCTGCACGCTGCAAATTTACCTCACAAAATCATTACAGCACCACACTCCACGGGTTTGAGGCTGGAAACACTGCAGGGGTCTGCAGGCTGATGTAAGTAGTGAGAAGGTTACAGAAACACGGTTGTGACTAAGGTTTATATATCTGGGAAAAATATATGCATCCACCTGTTTATTGTCAGTCATCACTTGCTTTTAGGCAATGAATTAATCAATGAATTATAAATGGGGTTAACTGGAAACCTTATGCATCACATTACTAAGTTTGACCCAAAGTTGCTCCCTTACCCCTTATGCTTGTCTACCATGAATTGCATGGTAGTGAAAATGCAAAGAAAGTGGAGGAATCGGCATTAAAAGAAATGTGTTAGGGGAGGCTGTGGCTCAGTGGATAGTGTGCTGGACTTTGAATCAGGGGATAGCAAGTTCGAGTCCCACTGCAGTCAGCATGTCGGTGTGTCCCTGGGCAAGACACTTCACCCCAAATTGCTCCTGTGGGGATTGTCCGCAGTACTGAATGTATGTTAGTTGCTTTGGATAAAGCATCTAACAAAGGACATGTAATGTGTTACACTGACTGGAGACCACTGGACATCAGTAAGAACCATCTCTACCTCGACCATAACTCCCACAATGCACTGGTTGGTGAAATAGAGAAAAGGCATTTTGCTGACTTTACCAGTACTTGGGATTTTAGCCTTTTCATTTAAATGCACGGAAACCTATATAACACCCTACAGGAAAGAGAACACCACAAAAAGTATAAAAGGCCCCCTTTAATATTGTGGTAGAACCGTTCATCAGGAATAAATATTCTAGTAGCTAAAGTCAACGTTGGGTTGTACTTATTAAATCCGGATTAATTATTTGCTTTCTAACAATTTAATGAAAGCTGGTCAAAATGTTGACTATAATTTCCTTTGCCAGTTCTGAAGCGTGAACTCTCTTACCGTTTTTCTTTCGTGTAAAAGGAGTAAGTACAACACATATTTTCTTTCTATATTGTGCATATAGGATGTTTGTTCATGTCTTTTACAGCTACTTCAGTTGACTTTGTTCTTCAGCAGTGTTGAATCAGCACATTATTTTACTCCACTGAACATTTTGAACGTTCCTCCTGGCAGGCTTTGTTGCTTAATGTCCTGTGTCTTTATTCAGTCAGTAAAATATTACAAGCTGCGGAGAAGAGGCTGCAAGAGCAAGAAGCTTGTGTATCCATTTCAACTATACACACTCTCATCATTTCTTATAAAAAAGTGCACTAATGGAGGGACTCATTGCAAAAACTCGAAATACAGAATTGATATAAATATGTTTTGTGGGATGAATCTTTTTATATGACTCCTTACAGAGAAGCTCGGGACATTAGCATGGGCTTTTTGCAACACTGCAGCGCCGGTTAGGGTATAACACTGTGGTTTTATTAATGGTTTTCTCTGCTCTTCCCATTATGGACTTAATGGAGCTTAACTGCTGTGCTCGTTTCTAAAATAGCTCATGTGGAAAAGAAAACCTGCTGCTCAAAGTTAACATTTTGTCTCTTTGGATCTTAGAGTAATGGACACGCTTTGGCACTGAGGATGATTTGTAGCAGCTGGCACCGAGCTGAAATATAGATTAAATGAAAAGTGGACATGAACTGACAATGAACGTCTGTCGACCCATCGTGACACTCTAATTGATTTATACCCTAGAATATTGGTAACCAAAATGTATTTGGCATGGCTTAGTGGAATACACGTTTCTGATTGGTCAATTCGGACCTCACAGAGTTCTGCTATTTTTCGATAACTCAGACCAAGGGACTATTGTATCCGCAGAAAGAAGTCAGGTCAATTTAACGTCACCTGTGGACAACAACAATTGGATTTCACCCATCAGAAAACACAGTAGAATACTTTTTGAATCTTTATTTTTATATTTGAGGAAAACACAAAACCTTGGATTCAGACACACAGGAAGTAAACACTAACGGGAACAGCAGAAGAAGACAGATAGGAAGTAAACACTAAGGGGAACAGCAGAAGAAGACAGACAGGAAGTAAACACTAACGGGAACAGCAGCAGAAGAAGACAGGCAGGAAGTAAACACTAACGGGAACAGCAGAAGAAGACAGACAGGAAGTAAACACTAAAGGGAACAGCAGAAGAAGACAGGCAGGAAGTAAACACTAACGGGAACAGCAGAAGAAGACAGGCAGGAAGTAAACACTAACGGGAACAGCAGAAGAAGACAGACAGGAAGTAAACACTAACGGGAACAGCAGAAGAAGACAGACAGGAAGTAAACACTAACGGGAACAGCAGAAGAAGACAGACAGGAAGTAAACACTAACGGGAACAGCAGAAGAAGACAGGCAGGAAGTAAACACTAACGCTAACAGCAGAAGAAGACAGTACTACACTTTGCATCTGGATCCTTGCATTAAAACATCCACATGTATTGCATATTGAGACTAACGCTTAATCTCTTAATAAACTGTGTTTTTGGACAGATGATGATCTATTTTAAAAAAAGTTTCGCCCTGAGTAAGATCAGCAAAACTTTCTTTCTAATTCCTGCAGGACCCTTATGCCCCGCAGCTCTTTTCTTTCCCTAAAATGTACTCTGTCACAAACTGCTCTCGTCGGAGCAGCACACGCCAGAAGCAAACACATGCCCTCTGCAGATGTCACTAGAAATCCACTGCAGCTTTTGAGGAATTGTTTCACAAGACAGTGCCTCAGAAAACACATTTGCACATGAGAGAAGACGCTCAAAGGCAAATGATGTTGAAGGGTTTGATTAGTTCAGCATAGTCCTTAATGGAAGAGATAGATAGAAGAAGTATACAGTATAGGCTACTGCTGCTGGATATCTTCGCCTATAATTGTATATGTATGTATTTATTAGTCTATTTATATTTTGTATTAGCTTATAATAACAAACTAAAGTTGTTGGAGCCAGTTATTTTTGTTTGTAAAATAGGTCAAAAAATATTGTCACCTAAAATCCCTGTGTTCCTTCCAGAGGGATTTTTTTTACCAACACACTCCATTGGACTCCTTTGTTTACTTCTGGATCAAAGTGACATCACTAGGCAACACTTGGGCTTCTATTGGCTAGCGCTCCAACACATTGTACGTGATAGGCTAAGGGGCGGGACATCTCTAAGCAGTTGACTAATCACAACAGAGCCGGCCAGCTAACCAATCAGAGCAGACTGGGCTCTGGTTTCAGACAGAGGGCAGGGTGTCCGCGGGGTCTTAAAAAGTANCACCCCATCATTCCAAAACCTCTTTGGCCGAGCTCTATGTGAAAAACTAATAGTATAAAGGTACCCTTACGAGACATTTAGTAGGGCCTATCGTTACTTATAGAACTTCACGAAACCTGTTTTTTAGGTAATTTTTTACAGTAGACACCTTCGACCACCGCGGGACGATTTTTCGTGCTCGGATGAGTAGACTCGGCGCCGGCCGATTTCATTGACCTACCCGGACTGACCGGACAGTCCGGAAGGTAGACACGGTGTTTGACATAGAAGGACGGGAGTAAACGCAGTACCGCGCAAGCACAAACAACCCTCCTCCCCGGAGACATTCCTTCCCGCGTCTAAACGAAGGCAACACATAAAAAGTTAAGATTCGCGTGGCTCGAACCAAAGAAGGTTTTACTGGATGGGGGGAAATTAAAAGCGGAATTTAACTAAATAGTTTGAAATTATGCAGAAGATTCTGGGGCGCCTGTAAGACGCTTACCCAACTCAGGTCGCTAGTTGTAAAAACTTAAAGGCTGTTCAATTCTTGGGTCGCTGGTATTCAGGCCTGTTGTTCCAGAATACGACTGATACCCGGTTTATTTCGTACCTTTTTTCTCATTGGTTGTACACCGTGCTCCGTCCTCCCTGTTTCTTCTGTAATTACGTTTGTTCATTCCTCACCCCGTCCTATCTCTACCGAAACAATCAACGACTCACACGTGACAAACACAAAAGAAGAAACACGAAATGGTCGTGACACCGACACGACGGAGGTCCTCCCACCGGCTGGTGTGGGCGGCGGGTCGGCTCCGCCGTCCCCTCGATGACCCGCCACGATACCGGACGGACTCCGCCACCCACGTCGCCACGGTGGTAAGTCCCCCCACGTCGCTTGGACCTTCCCCCTCCCTCCATTCCCCCTCCTATCCCCTCCGGGACGCCAAACTCCGAGGAAAATTTATCCAAACTTAGACTTCACATTTGTGTGACCGAGTGGCGGCCCGAAGGCTGGAAACATGTGAGGAAGAGACTGGGAGACGGTCGCCGCAGGTTTACAAAGATACAACAAAGTGTTAATATAATGTACAGAACCTCGGAGGACGTAATTTGTAGAAAAACACAGAATGGGTAGTCTCTCCCTGTGACCCTTACTTAACATACCATACAAGAAACGCAGGACACCTTGTATTTCCGATACGAAAAACTTCAAAAAAGTAGAAAACAATAAAATTTACAATTACCGATATTTGAAAACAATTTATTATGTTTACCGAGAGGTGTCTAGATATTCGAATACAACAACATCTTTTAACGATTCTTTTACATATTAAACGTTTAGGAATGTCTAGAAGACGGTACAGGGAGTGTTCGTCGTTATACGTACGGAGGAGACAGGTAGAAAAAAAGATATTCATTATATTCACAACGGAGGCAAGTTCGAACAAAAGAGACTAATACAATGTAAATTTCTATTGTAGTAACGGGTGTCTGGTCTATATGACTTTACACTGACTGGAAGTCTGAGAATGAGACACCACATCTATGACCCCGGACCTGACGTTTTAATAAAATAGGACGTTTCGGACCTCGTCGGACCAAAGATCTCAAATGTACACCATGTCTCGAAGAGGTAAGGAGTGTCCCATTGACCTCGGAGATGGACCACGGACATCGAGGACTTTTGTTAGGTATGTTCCCACTAAAGATTTTTCTTTACATTTACTTCAGAGTGTCATAACTTCGGATAGGGAAATTTCCTCACCGCTACAAACACCATTCCGTGAATAGATTGTAACGATTAGCGGGAAGTTGATCTCTTTATCTCGAATACTACAATCATCAACGTCGGACCTGTAGAATTTGATTGACTTCAATGTTAGACCTCCTTTGGGAACAGAGGCGAATAGTTTAAACCTCATTTATTTGTCACCTTCACCGCGAAGACGACGGTCGGGGAGTACCAAACGACAAAAAGAGTCCAGACTAACGTCGCGAACGACGGAAATGAACCTATCACCTCCGCACCCCCCGTCGTGCTACTCCCCCCAACGGGACGCTTTCGCCGAAGTCAGACCCGACGTGTCCGGGTCGTCGGTGCGCAACCCTAGCGGGAGGGGGGGACCCTGCCGGAAGACGACCGGGATGCTCCGGGCCCCTTACCAACCGTAACCAGCGCGAGGCCGATGTCTCGCCCGACCAATCAAAGTCGTTTTCCGTAGGCGGGGGGCGCTTCCGTGGAACGACTCCTTAATGCGTTCTGGGGCTAATTTCTGTCTACCTCACCGTTGCGAAGTAGTGGTTTTCCTGAAAATACTCGGATTTCCTCCTGTTGCACTACGATTAACTATAGCAGAAAGAATTTTTGGTTAAGTTTTTGTATAGTGTATTAGGTAACCTGGTTACAACTGCAATATACACTTCGTGACAAACCCGAGTTTATAATTTTGTACCGTCAATTTATTCCAAAAGTCCAGTTCTCACTAAGTTGTGTTTGTACTGTCGCAGTGCCTTGTATGTCAGAAACTTACGTGCCTTGTTTGACCGGACTACTCAGTCTCCACCGCACTCTATTCGACGCCTCTCTGTGTGTGTGGGAGATGTGTGGGTGGACTGGTTTTCGTAAATCGCAGGTAAGACTGTCTGTTGCGACTCCCGAGTCTGGGGTGTTGGTCACGAACAGAGTTACCAGTAGAACCTTGGGTGACGTCCGTGAGAGGGAGTCTCCAGGTAGGAATCACTCATAATCGCCCATCAGAACATTTACAAATAAAACAACCTCATTCACGAAAAGATTAAATTATCATACATTTACACCGTCACCTCATTTAAGTGATCGGTTGACGGAGGGATATCGTAATCATTGTATGTCCTCACTTTCTGACTATTACCATTTTTTCGGTACTGTATAAAGCAAACCCGTTCTTTCCTACTTTCACGACTCGTTCTAAAGGTTAAGACTCGTTAATGGTAAATACTGAAGGGGCTTGTGGGTTTGATTTGTAACTTCCAAATACACTACACAAAACTTATAAGTCCCTGGAAAAAAAATCGAGGAGTGGTTTAAAGTTGATGATGACAACACACCTGCGACACATTACACTAACCAGCTGGACCAAAATACGACCAACTCGACCGATGACTTCCATTGTCACTCCACGGCCCGCCGTCGCGACCCGTGAACGCGACCACCTATGTCCCTGAACGTACGATAGCATCCTCGAGGCCGCGAATGTCTAGAGGTACAAGACCTTCGTCCTGAAGTGTGACCTCTCCCAACCTCAATTACCACATACTCTTTTTTGTAAAGTTTCATTTCTTTTGTATTACAACGTCGTCACTGATTTTCTTTAGACGTGAGTGTGCATGCACTCGACACCCCCATTAGGTACTCCACCGAGAGTACCAGGTTTCCCCACTGGGGTCTCAGAAAGCAACCGCACTAGGAAAAATCGCAGGTCTGCCCGTAGGCGAAGTCCTCCAGATATTTGGAGAGCAGATAGTCGAAAGAGACGGGTTGTACAGGCACGGGAGGTTTACTCTTCTTTCCAACTGGACCTTATGTTCTTATTTTGTTGGTTTAAGTAAGTCTGTTTATAATTCTCAAATCTCCATTTCCTGTAAAGAACCCAAACTCTCCGTATCATAAAAATAAATTTTTCATACAATGTACTTTTTTACTAAATGGACCGTAGTACAGTAGGTCTGTCAACTTTCTATATGAAGGACCGGAGAAAACCTGAACTATGGGTAGAGGTAAGTACGAGACTGCCCAGACCCTTTATGTTTTTGTATAAAATGAACAATAATACTTTTTGATATAGCCTTAGTCTTAAATGGAAATTTACAGGGTGTCTCCCTTTTGACATAGTAACAATGTCGTTTTCACTCTATGTTACATTAGTAACTCACTATGCCCGTGGTAAAAAAAAAATATTAACAATGTAATAGTCAGTAGGAAGACCATGCCACTAGTTAGTCCAATGTCGGAAGTCTATCCCTCTTGAATCCTTATAATACTCTAGTATAATTGGAATTCCGGAGGTCTCACCCATCGACCTCAGTCCAGGTAGCTAACTTTTTCGCCGACCAGAAACAGGGGCGCGAGTCGTCCATGGACTCCGTCGGAACCATTATTAAAAAGTATTAAACGGCATTTTCCAAGGTATTACATTTTGTAGCTTGTTTTCAATAAGTATATAAATTGTCCAAAGAGGTTGTATTCTACAGTTTGCCTGAATGTAATCATTGCGTAGGTGTGTAGTGTGATTCTGTGTAGTTTATTTATGGCATCCCGTTGGATTTGACGTCATCTGAAAAGGACATCGCGCGCTCACTGCTTGATAGCGCACGAAGGTCCGTTTACGCCGGTTGTTAAACAACATCGTTATGGGGAAATGCAAGTCTGCGTCCAAATGGTTGGAAGATAAGGAGGAAGGACAATCAATACTGTATATAGTCAATGTGAGGTAAAGTGTGTCGCCAAGGTAACCGGTTAAAACTCAAAGTGGTGATGAGGTCTTAAAATATATGGAAAGGGTCTTAAAAAAGGTCTTAAAAGGTTATTACATCTGACTTCAGGATTCCTGCATATACCCTGGAGGGTGAAAAGAGGTGCTGCAGCACAGGCAGTATGAGAAAAATTAAAGACCTTTTTGAACATTAAAACATGAATACTTGTCAGAAGATTAAAGTCATACAGTAGTAGAGGCACAAAATACATCTAAGTCGTCGAAGTAAAAAGAACAATATTGGCTTCCATAATTTAGTGGAGTAGAAGTAGCATGAAATGGTACTCAAGTACAGGACTTGGTTAAATGTACCATGGTCCACCTGTGCCTAAAGGAAGAGATGGAGTTACGGTCTGATGCTTCCTGCAGCTTTTAGTTAGTTTCCTTGTTGAACCAATGCTTTTGACTCCTGAGCTGGAGTTTCACTTTTTCTCCTCTAACTGAAAAGACAAGCCACTCATTTGTCTCTGCCCAATGCTTTAGGAAAAGAACGAAGGGGAAGAAGAAGAGGCCTTATGTTCTTTCTGCTTCAATTGTCTCTGTCCTACTTCTGCCTTTTTAAATTCTTAATGACCATCGAGTGTGGCAGGGAACTCTTGGACTCTGCAAGCTGCCAATTCTTAAAATAACCCCAGAAACGACCGAGCAGTTATATGAAATCTGTTCCCCAATTCCTCTCCCTTCATTTTCCTTCCACCACTCCAATTTGATTGAAATTACTAAGCCTCAAACTGTGCGGCGTTTAGGAACCCACTGGGCATGGACTATGAATTTCTCACATTACATCAAATACCTGGCTCTCTCCTCCCTGGGAAGTTGTTCAATGAGATGTTTCGACTCCACGGTCTCCGGTGGGACGGCACAAGCTCGGACAGATTCATCATTCCTCATAATGAGGGGCTTAATTTGAACACCTTGCTCTTTTGGGTTCATTTGCGAAGCTACTCTCCTGCTGCTTGGCCCACAAAAGCAGAGTGGATCTGGGTCGCCTTTTTACGTATCACGAACACATCACGTGGACTCCCAGCTGTTGCTGCAAGGTGGGGGAGGGGGGGGAGGTCCAGTCCCTCTGGTCTTAGCGCTCCGGTCCAAAAGTGGTGAGAGTTGCTGAGCCAGATGAAGCAACTGAAGCCAAAACTTCAATCATCGCATTATGCCAGCCATGCTTATGAATCAGCCCCTACAGATTAACAAACTAAGAAGCTTTCGGGATCCACAATATTGATTTTCTCGTTCACGTCATCAGGCCTTGGGAATAACAGATGACATGTAAAAGGATTACGTAATAAGGATACCAAAAGGACGTAATCACATTACTTCAGAAAAGTGTTACGCTTAAAAAAAATGGTTTATTGTGTCCCAACGGCTGGAAGTACGTGGACTTTACCATTAACCAGTCTTTAAACACTGCCAGAGCCCATACTGTGTTCCCGTTAGTGTTTACTTCCTGTCTGTCTTCTTCTGGTGATTTCTTTGACCTCCAGCTCCTCTGGCTTTTAACCTTTTTCCTTCTCTTGTTCTCTCTTTCTTTTCTATACTGGGAACAGTTTAGCCGTCATGAATCCAAAATATCCCGCTCTCTACAAATATAGAATTTCATATTTATAGTCTGATGGAGGATACTAAATCAAAAGTCCAAAGCAGACGTTAAATGGACATGACTACAGATATAGTGTCTAATCGGAGCGTCCTTAGCGGTCTGCTCTCCTTAGCAACGCTCTGTAAAACTATCAGACCTCTAGAATGACAAAATTGACCAATCCGGATTGATCATTAAACCTTTTGCACCTTTTGTGCTAATGACTGATCATTGGCTGCCTCTCAACCAGCGTTTCCGCAAGGGGGACGCCTTGGCGTGATTTGACGCCCTTATTCAGCTCGGAACGCCCTGAACTCGAGCCGAGGGCGTCCAAAAAAATTAATAATTCAAGAGAAGATCGAGAGTTTTCATCGCAAAGCAAAGCGCGTTCCTGAGACGAAAAAAACTAAAACACTGCCCCATCTTCCAAGGACCATGCCAGAAGGGGTGTTACCTTGTCAGCAGGGAGACGTAAAGAGATAATATAATATATAATACAATTCAAAATTCAAGTCACGTGACACGACGTGACTTGGAAATAAGCCTTTTGCCCAAAATGTTGAACTAATCCTTCAATTCAACTGAAATCTCTATTTTCTGTTCATTGTTGAACAAACAGAGCTTGTTGTAAAAACAAGTGTTGGTATCTCAACTCATTGGCGGAGACTGCGATTGAATCGAAAAACAGATGCTCGTTCTCACAATGATTAAATGTTCTTTAGCCCACTGCACAGCTTCTGTAAATCAGCCCGCAGATTGGACCGCCTGATCACTGGGAACTCCCTCGTCTATTTACCGGCTTTCTGCTTAGTTTGTTGATTTATCCTCGCAGTACGCTCTTCGGCAGCGCACTGCACAATCCCAAAGTGAGGAAACCAATCCCATGAGATTGGCGGCACCCGCACTAATGAAAGCAACGCAGAAAAATGTAATCTCGCCAATTTCAAGGCTCATTAAGTCGGGTAACAGACTGGAGTTTGAAGAAATAATTTGAAGAGGAACTGTGATGTATTTCTTCTCCATCCTCTCCCTCCTTGCTTTGAATCAAAGTATTTTTTTTACCAAAGCAGCAGCTGTAAAAAACGAATGATTTTCTACTCCAGACATCAGTTGTAGTTTGCAGCCTTTTCTGGGGCATGAAGGCATTAGTACTTTTTGGCTTGATTTCGCCCGCATTATGTGAGCAGAGAGTTTTTACTGCAGCATTGCCAAAATCCCCCCAAAATAAAATGTTAGATTAAAGAAAAAAAAAAGAGAAGTTTGTGAGTCAGTGTGAGCGGTTTGATCACAGCTTTTCTGGGGACGGCGCCTTGGTTGCATGACAGCTGGCCTGCTTTTCGCTTAGACTCATAATTTTACCAAAAGCCTTTAACCTCAGAGGAATACAAAGGAAGTAACCCAGTGTGTGTCTCACATACTGACAAGGCTCTGTGTGGATGTGCCTGCAGAAAGACAACAGTGGCTGCAACTGCAAATATATAGTTGAAACAGAAAGTGTTTGCATTTTCTTAAACGACCTGACAGCGGTCCGCCTCAGCAGAGTGTCACCTCAGGACTCCAGCCTGCCACACAGGAAGTGGAAAGTGTGCAGCTGAGTTTCTCTGGTTCGCCGGGCAATACTGAGCCATTGTCCAAGTGTCGCCAGTCAAACGGCTGACGTCCATGTCAAGCACATTAGCTGTGGTTGCTGTCTCCTTGCTGACTCGCGCTTCTTGCCTCTAAGGCTCCTCTGCGGAGAAACACCCCGTCTGAATCTGACTTCTAGATGGTAAAAGGTAGCAATCAACGCATTTTAACGCAGAACAAAAGTAGCCCTTGTGTTAAAACAATGTATTATTCCTTTAAGATAAACGTAGACGTATTTTTGTTAACCGACCTGGAAGTTAGCATCTCATGTTCTCCCTCGACAAAAATCCAATGGGATTTCTCCATTAGATTTTGGATTATTGCAGAAAACAATCTCTGTGCACAATCGTTTATGATAATTAATTATTTGCTCAGCAGGATAATCTCCACAAACGTTTAGACACCACTTTATGATTTCTGAAGTAAAAACGTGTACGCCATAAAGGAAATACAGCACGTTCAGAAACCATTGATTTAGAAACAAGGGAACATGAAAGGGTAAAATGCCGACTAATCTCCAGGTCTTAGAACTCATTCCTGCACCTCTCTTTTAGCCGAACAGACAGTGGAAAATGCTTGAAGGCTCTATAGCAGGGGTGTCAAACTCAAGGCCCGGGGGCCAAATCCGGCCCGTGACTTCATTTCATGTGGCCCCACAAGAGCTTGCAAATAATATAATATGTTTATTATACGGTTACATGCCGCTTTACAGAAGCACGTTGCCCATAAACTACATTTTTTTCTCAGAATTTGACTTTTTTTCTTAAAAATATTCTTTTTTTCTCAGAATCTGCCTTTTTTTCAAAATGTTACTTTTTTCAAAATGTAATTTTTTTTTTTTTTTTCCAGAATTTGGCTTTTCTTTTTAAATTATTTTGTGACATTCTCACTGAAGAGACTTGCAATTATTATTTATATATATTAAAAATGTATATATGAATTTTTATATAGTCTTATATATAAAACTGGCCCTTTGAGTGTAACCATGATGCTAATGTGGCCCGAGATGAAATTGAGCTTGACACCCCTGCTCTGTAGCATATCAAGCATTAGTAACAGTAAATAGCATCACTGCAGGGGTTCATTTGTGACCTAGGATCTTGGATGCATTTCAACCTTAATTCCTGCTTTTATTTGCCTTTAAAATCGTTTTCTTTATGTTCTAATTACTGTGGTCAAATAACTGTCTGTCTACTCAGAGGAGATATGTCCCGGGCAGAGGCAGTAATTATGTTTCATGGTAATTACTGGCCTCTGTGCTGCACTGCAACAGTACGATCCGCCCACTTCCTCTTCACTTTTACCCAGATGTGAACTGGCTGCCCAACAAAGGGAAGAAAATCCAAAAAAAATCTGCAGCAGCGAGTTATTGACCCAGCACTGATTTGGCAGGGTTTCAGTATGCCCTGTAGCTTTTTGTGACTGTATGGTTTATGTAACTGCCAATGGAGCTCATACAGTTGAGTGGTCTGCGCACAACTCTTGTAGTAAAGAGCACACACACACATACACACACACTCACACACACTCCCACTGCCTGCACGGTGAGGATGAGCAGGCTGATATCTGAAGAGCTGAAGGGGCAGGATGAGAGTGAGGTTAGAGGATCAAAAGGGAAACTGTGTTTCACCGTGCAGGAATTCAGCAGAGCAGCTTCCTCCATACTGAAGTTACGCTGCATTCAAGGGTCTAGAACATATTGTCTTCAGTGATTTTAATTAGTGTGTTGTATGCTGCTTGCTTGTATCTATTCTTAGTATTTGTCCTTGTTGATGTTGCAAATGGAGCTGCTGTGAAACATTTCAGACTCGATCTGACAATGAAGTGTTATCGTAACCCATAATTTAGAATTGTATAGAATTGTGTTAGGTCATTTCATAATCAAGCGTGTAAAATAGTATCGTATCATATTGAATTGAAACCGTATTGTATCGTATTGTATCATATGGTATCATATTTTATTGAATCGCATCGCATCAAATCCTATCCACATCGTGACCTCTCATAGAATTCATGTATCACACAGGACTACAGTGAATACACTTTGTTTTGCCAGCGGCCAGTTAGCTTAGCATGAGTAATGGAAAACACAAACTGCCTATCAGAACACGTCTGTTGAATCTATGCACTAGTGAGGGTGATATCGGTCTTCTCATCGAAGCGAAACACATATTTCCAGTAGGTTAAACTATTCCTTTACCATACATGTATTTGATGAGTACACATGCATGCACACACAATGAATCCATCTTGGTTATTTTGTGCATGTCAGTACATTAAAGTCAAAAGACATTATAAATACAATAAATTATTTTAAAGAAAATTGGGAGAACATAAATATATCTGTTCTTAATGTAAAATAGCATACAGCTCCTCCTGTGGCATTTCATCAAGGTGTAACCACATTGACATTTGAGAGTGCAGACCTGATATTTGAATGCACATTCATCTTGACAGCCATTGAATTAGAAATCTTCTGAACACCTGGAATTTAATGAGCGTCATCTTCGATAATCCCAAACTCGAAACGCTTGTCTCCTTCCGCAATCGAGTTACGATGTGAGCGACGGAAATAAAGACTCGCTCTCAGCAGAATGAAAGGAGGAGGATGTTTTTAAAGAATCTCCCCCAACGGATGTGCCCTATCTGAGATTAAACATATTTACATTCTTCTGTTTGTGTGTGTGTGCCTATATTCATGTCTGCATGCATGTGTGTGTGTTTATATATGTGTGTGTTTATGTTTTCTCTTTGAAGTATCCTAATTGAAAGCCTGGAGGCACAATATGTGATGCAGCCACTCTGGAGTTTGCTGGCAGTATGCAGTAGCTGTTTGTGTGTGTATTTCACCTAAAGGCAAACACACACACACACACACACACCACACACACACATCAAAACACTGCTTGTTGACCTTGTGTCCCTCTGAGTCGGCTAATGATTATTGAGACGCACTATATGAATCTCTGTGTTCTGCATCTCCCTCATCAGTGTCACCTAATTGTTGTTTTTCCCTCGCTTGATTGGCTCCTCATCTTATTTTTTCTTTGTGTATACCCAGATGTAACCAGAGGTGTGTGTGTGTGTGTGTGTGTGTGTGTGTGTGTGTGTGTGTGTGTGTGTGTGTGTGTGTGTGTGTGTGTGATCTGCAGAGTGAGGATAGCCTCTTTCCCCCCCTCGGTAATCTC
>NW_011340384.1:0-6421 GCF_000735185.1 Notothenia coriiceps | reverse complement strand
GAGTTTGCTGGCAGTATGCAGTAGCTGTGTGTGTGTGTGTGTGTGTGTGTGTGTGATCTGCAGAGTGAGGATAGCCTCTTTCCCCCCCTCGGTAATCTCACTCAGGAGCCGCTGTTATTGCAGTTTAGGAGCTGCTCGGCTGTAATGGTTCCTCCTCCCTCCGCTGCCCTCGGTGATGTTGTGTTTATAGTTTCTCATCACCTCTGCTCTGAGCCGAGCTCTCGCGCCATAAACAAAATGACCCCAAGTCACTTCTTGTATTTAAGCCAAGTTGGGGCCTGTTAAACCCCGCGGAGACACACTTTTTTTTTCTTGAAGTTGGAGAAGATTAGATTTTCCCTGAACCTCTCTTCAAATGCATTTGGGAAAACATGGGGCTCACTTTTCCACTTTGTGAACAGGATAAATGTCTCCGTCATTCCTGATTAAAGTTTAGCTACCAAGACATGAGGCACAATGCTTCAGTTCTAACGGGCATTCAAATATATTGTATGACTAACATACAATGGGCCAACAAACTAGTAGTACTACTACTACTACTACTCAGGGAGGCCGCCAGGGATTTTGGGCCCCATGACAAGATATCAAATTGGTTGCTTAAAAAAATGTTTCTTAATGTTTTAAAATAGTTTGGGCCCCTGTCAGTCACGGGCCCTTAGAATCATCCTAACTTTTCACCCCGTTACGGCGCCCCTGCTTCTACTACTACTACTACTACTACTACCACTACTACTACTACTACTACTACTACTACTACTACTACTACTACTACTACTACTACTACTACTACTACTACTACCACTACTACTACTACTACTACTACTACTAGTACTTCTTCTACTACTACTACTACTACTACTACTACTACCACTACTACTACTACTACCACTACCACTACAACTACTACCACTACCACTACCACCACTACTACTACTACTACTACTACTACTACTACTGCCACTACCACTACTACTACTACTACTACTACTACTACTACTACTACTACTACCACTACCACTATCACTACCACTACTACTATAAAAAAAATCAATTGTATGAATTCAGACTGATGCAACTCGTCACATTTTGGCCTTTGAATTGTTGCACAACATCACACACTTGCCTCTGTGCTGCTTCATAACACATCTTAAAAAGGACATATTCTGCTAATTTCCAGGTCCAGTGACATGTCTCCATGCTTTAATGTTCAAAAAGCTCTTTATTTTTCTCATACTGCCTGTGCTGCGGCACCTCTTTTCACCCTCTGTCTGAAACCAGAGACCATTTACATGCATAAAACCAAAATAACACACATAAATGATGAACGTATGCCGTGGTATTTATTACTAAAAACTCAAATAAGAGAAAGGTTCAGGTGTGAATTTATCAGAGATCCGAACATGAGGTCCATGAAAAGTAAACCACACGTTCTTTTTTAATGCCCCTGAATCTTCTCGTCCGTGGGAATGTTTAAATTATGCAAAGCCCATACAGTATAGCCTTTCAGCTGGTTTCTACGTGTAATACAATATTTATATATTTTTTGCAACAGGGCTGCAATGTTTCTTTAACATTATATCTGAAAAGGCAAACATGATATGAGCTTTAGGAGGAGCTTTGTTTATGAAGAGAGTTGATGTAGTGCAGTGTGGAGAAACTGGTTTCCTCTCTCACACTCGGAGAAGTTTTTTAGAGGGACAGGGTTAGGAGGTAACAGATTACATGTAAGAGGTAATTATTAGGATACAAAAAAGGTTAATTGTATTCCCTTACAGTTACATAAAAAAGACGTAATCAGAGTACTGTTAATTTTTCTAGTAATTGAGGATTACTAGCAGGATTACAATGTTAGTCAAATTAAAAATAGCATATTCTGTTTGTTATAAAAATATCAGATTGTATCTGTTCTCTGTAAACTGTTCTGTTCTGTAGGCTAATACTTTAAGTGTGAATCTGTACTGCCTGAATCTGCTTCATGTTCTTCACTTTTTTTGGTTCATTTATTCTGTTTTTATTCAGTAGGTGAACCTATATGTTCATAAAATAGTGTCTGTGAGTTTAACCGTGTGTATTAAACTAAAACGGAGCATTTTCTGTCAACTCAGATTTTATTTCTGCTTTTTTAAACTGTAGTGTGTGCTCATGTGTTTCATGTTGGAGGCTACTGCCTGAATATGCTGAATGAAAGAAAACATCTTGTTAATTATTTTCTCTTGTATGTTTTGCCTTGCATTTGATAATGAGGTAATCCAAAAGTAACAGAAAAGGAAATTGTAACGGGATGCATTCTTGAAGTAACCCTCCCGACCCTAGCTTCCACGTTGTAAAGCAGGCAGCAGTTCATTTCATGGCCATTACACAAGTCTGATACAGAGCCTGAGCTCTTCTCTTTGAACTGGGATTAGTTACAGGGAGGAACAAAACTGTGCTCTTATCTGGCTGTCTGATATTTGTTTGGAGCTGCAGGGGGCAGGAAGAGAGCTCAGCTGTGTGACTGTAAAGTGAAACCACAAAACAGGTTGATAACTTCTTCCTGACAGACGAATAAGGAAAGATAGTACAGGCATCATTCTGACATGCTCGACAGGTAAAGTGTCGTATGAGTTACATTTAACGTGTTTTTTCTGGATTTCATCAAAGAATATCCTTAAATTAGACATTTCTCTCCAAAAGGCAGGGTTGTTTTGAGCTTGCAGGAACCCCCCTCCTCTCTCCCCGTGCATCAAAGCGCTGTTTGAAATTCATTGAAAGCATTGGATTAATAATGCAGAAAGAGAGAGGCTCAGAAAAAGAGGACACAGAGCACGATGCCTTCTCGACCCTTCGGCTATTAAAGCACGGAAACCCTTCGGACCGAACGGGGAACCTTTGCACAGGCTTTTTCTGTGAAAGTAGCCGGAGCGAAGTCTCCAGATACACGCTACCTTCATGAAAAAAATTCTCTTCGCCAATATTTGCTAAAGCGCAAACTTCCCAGTGCGTCACTTTTACATTTCTTCAAGATGGAGTAATCAAAATCAGTCCATATGACATTTTGTTTGAAATACACGCTATTTTCTTTTGCAGATTTCACTGCAAAGACAAACAAGTGCATGGACAGTATAGGAAGTATTACCCAAGTTCACCTGCTCCTATAGAGTGGTGCAGGAATGAGTCCAAAAAAAACGTAAATGACTCAGCATAGGGCAGCTCGATTATGGCAAAAATCATAATCTCGATTATTTGGGTGAATAATTGATATCATGATTATTAAAAACGATCATCCATACGTTGAAAACATCCATTTATTGAAAAAAAAACTGTTGAAAAAACAATTAAAAAAAAATAATAATCATTTTATTTCGATTATGTTGTTTTCATAATCGTTGCAAGCCAAAATTGCGATTAAAATATGATTAATTGAGCAGCCCTAACTCAGCATATAAACCTGAAATAAGGTCTATGGTTTACACAAGCTGAAGATATTTTGACGGTTTGTTCTATAACATAAAATACGTCAGTAAATACCCCGCTGGTGAATTTATAAACTGCGTTTTAAGTGTCTACTAAACGTCATCACGCCCAACGTTAGCCGCCTTTAGCTTAGCGGTGGTGACGTTAAGTCATGTGACCCTGCTGTAATATCCTTTATAGCCTAACTGTGTTGGACATTTTAATTCCCTTAAGATAAACTGATAAATGATTAATAAACAAGTGTTTATTTTGTTATATTTAATGAAGCAATAAAGAAAGTCCAAATACAATAGTAGAAACAGAGCTCATCCTCAGAGGATAAGGAGGTTCTGCACCCCGCACACAGCTCAGTCCCACCATATGGAATAAAGAAAGCAGCCTGCTAATCCGACCCATAACTTCTATATGACATTATCTAAACATTCCCAACAGTAAACCTTGAAACCCTCCAGTCCTTATGCATTAGCTAATCCACATTTTACACTTGTGGAATGTCCATTCTAAACATACAGCTCTGACAAAATGGAGACCGCTAAAAATTATTCTTAAATCTCAATCTCTACATCTATGGCAGCCATAACATCTCAGTGTCTGTTGAAATCCAACACAGAGGAATGTTGTCAGTAGTTTATAGAATAAAAATAAAACAAATGTTAATTCTGCTCAAACACATAGCCTACCCATAAATAGTAAAACCAGAGAAACTGATAATGCTGCAGTGGTCTCCAGAGCTGTATGTCTATTTTTCACACATATGAGATACAAATACAATTGAACAGAGTAAAAGGCAATCAGAGTATAAGACTAGGGCTGAACGATTAATCATTTTAAATCTAAATCACGATTTTAAATGATGCAATTAACAAATCGCAAAGCCTTTGATCTTTTTTTTTTTTTTTCTTAATTTTTTTCTGCATTTTACAATAAACTTCTTTTGGGTCGCTTAAAAACAAATATTGCAAATCGAATCGTAATATCTGTCAGAAACCACTCTATTCTCTCTGTTTTCTCTCCGCCTCTTCTCAACCAACCTCTTCTGTATCTCTTTTCTTCATAAACATCTCGGTTGCAAGTGTCTTTTCTCACATTGTTGACACTGTATGGGAACCAGAGAGGCTTTTTAGGAGTTAAATATCTTGTAATACTAGTTTAATGTCCAAACCACAAAAATGTTTCCATTCCCCGACAGCAATGTAATGGGATGAGTACAGAAATCCCAAAACCTTTTTTCCTAGAAGTCTCAAAGTAAATGAGGTGAGTATGTATGGAATTTGTTGCAAACCAGTGTTCAGCTAAAAACCTGATAGCATCAAATGATCCTGCTGATCCTCCACATCAGCCCATTGCTAATTAATTCTGCCTTCGCTCTCCCAGTTATAATTGATGTCCCCAGGCCGTTGTTTGGACCGCCTCGGTGGCCCATTTATCTTCAGAGCCACAACCACAGAGCAGGTGGGATTCAGTGGAGAGGAGGAGCGCAAAAACTCTAAAGCCCGACACTCTGTCACTGCCACAAACTCAGCACAGACATCCAGCATGTGCACGGAATTAAAATGCGACTGTGGGAATGAAAACTCCCAGAAATTGAGTTAAAATTGACATTTTTAATTAAATGTTTTGTCATGTTTGTGATTTCGGTCTAAGGTGGAGGAGTTTGAAGGCTTGAGGCACAATCAATTTTTGTCAAGTCAAACCTGGCCGTGTGTGTGCGCGCGCTCACATGAAATGATTAACGAAATTACAGTGTCACTCTACTTATCATCGCCCTGCACAGTTTATTGCTGGCTGCGAGACAATCTGTCAGTTCGTGTTTACGTATGCACAAGCTGGGCGGGGGGGGGGGGGCTGTGATGATTATTTTATTCTGTATTGAATAAGGAAGAGGCGATGAAGAGAAGAGATCAGGATCAATACTTCCCTCTGCAGTTAACACGTACTTATACAAGCATTGGCATTGGGAAGATAAATGACCAACTGCATGCTTCGCTCTGGAGGAGAAATAAAGAAACTAGAAGAAAGTAAGAAGCAATATTAGGCTTCCAGTGTATGCAGTCAATTATGTTTAGAGGCTTGAAATGCCTTTAAACTTAAACATCAAAAACATGATTAAAAAACATGATTTATGATACTTACACGTTTTGTTCAGCAGGATAATCACGCCACATAAACACCATTTATTTTTTTTGGTAAAAAGTTAATGTTAGCCTATAAAGCAGTGGTCGCCAACCAGTCGATCGCGATCGACCGGTCGATCGCTAGTGTGGTGCGGGTAGATCGCGGACCGTTAAAAAAAAAAGTAACAAAAGAAAAGAAAAATAAAATTAAAAATAAATAATAGTTTGAAAAATACGTTTTTAGATGTAAACCTATCATCCACCACCCCATTAGCAGGTGCCACTTGATTGACGTATATTTGAGACACCTCAATAATATAATACATTAACCGTGCTTTACGTGAACCTCATCATGACACAAGAGACGACGGCAGGACTGTAATTTCCCGTGTTCAGTGAACGCAACAGAGGCAACACACCAGACCAATCAGAGAGTTGCATGGAAATACACGTGTGCTTGTGTCATTCAAGCTCGGCTCTGTGTGTGTGTGGCGATAGGCATTTAGTGTGATAGAGAGGGAGTGAGGGAGAGAGGGAGAGAGGGAGTGAGGGAGAGAGAGGGACCGGTGCTAGCGGGGACCATGATGTTAGCATCTGGTTAGCTAGCTGCACTAACGGACATGAGGAGCTGTTTCCACAACAAGCTGGAGGAGAGTCCTCTCCTGTCAGACTGAGGGGCTCAGGTGAGCTAAAGGACTCTTGAGTGTTGAGAACAGTTTTGTCACAAATTATTCAAAAGATTATTTCCGCGGCACACCTTCATATGATCATTATAGTTATACAAACAATAAGAGAATAAATGAAAAACAGGTATGAAATAGCCTACTATATGGCAGTAAAACAAGAATACAGTT